>NW_027266889.1:0-101655 GCF_046630445.1 Rutidosis leptorrhynchoides | reverse complement strand
ATCCAAAACTCAACACTTTGTTTATGGAGGGAGATCACTTAGCTGAAAAGTATATAAAGATAAAGGTTTGTGGCTCATGTTTTCAAGGAATGAATGCCTTGAAGGTTCTGAGAATGTTCCATTGCGAGTTGTTTCAGGTATCATTTCAGTTTTTGACAAACCTTCAAACTCTGGAATTAAACGATTGCAAATTCAGCATGAATGGCATTTCTTCAATTAAGAATCTGAGCAGCCTAGAAATTCTTCGAATCATTGATGCAGATGTGTCTGAGTTACCGGACGAAATCTTCGAATTAAAGAATTTGAAGGTACTACAATTGATGATTGTGTCTTCATTAAGAAGTATTTCTCCTCAGGCGATCTCAAGATTATCCAATTTAGAAGAGTTTTGTGCTCTTGAATGTCTCGATTTTTTAAGAAATGGGAGCTTTGAAGAGCAGGACGAGAGCTTTGAGCAGGGCAAGGCATTTTTAACGGAGTTAAATAAACTACCCCGTTTGAAAGGATTAACACTGGAAATTGATGAAAAGCTTATCGCAGCAACAGGCTTAATTTTCCACGCATTGTCAACGTTCAACATTAGTGTGATATCTAAGGATTTTGATGTGGACTTTGCTGACTTCACATTTGTTCATACAATAACCTTGAAGTTTGATCATGTGAATGTACGCTTGTTCAGTCCATTCATTAACTTATTACCCTCCGTCGAAAATCTTCATCTATTGTTTTGTGATGGCTTTCGGAATATCATCCCGGATGTTCACAAGGGAGGAGACATGAAGGATTTACGTGAACTTTATCTTAACAGTTGCCCAGATGTGGAGTGTGTGTTCGATTTAGCACATGTTGAAGACAGCCTCGGAATTACACTCTCAAATTTGACAGATTTATTTTTGGAAGATTTAGATAAATTGAAGTGCATATGGAATGGGCCTAGTCAACATTTTCGTCTCCAAAGTCTTAGAAAGGTAGAGATTATGTATTGCCCAAACTTAGAATATGTGTTCCCGGTCCACATAGGTTCAAGTTTGCTGCATTTGGAAGAGCTGTACATATATGACTGCGCAGCATTAAAGCACGTGTTTGCAGCATATGGATCAGGTGGAAATGCTGACATGATCACGTGTTTGCTTCCCAAGTTGAAAGGTCTCCACCTCAAATATTGTCCCCAGGTACTATGCTCAATTAATTTTTTATATAAACATATTATTACCTCCATAATAAAAATATAATGTCAATATATTTATAATTATGCGAAAGAAGAAATACGTTTCATTTTTCTTATATTTATTTCGACAACATATCTTCTTATAATAGAAAATTAATCATACAAATTTTTTTGAAATCAACTTTAAAAATAGTTTTATCCAAAATTAATCATACAAACCTTACTTTCAATAATAATATTAATTTTTTTCATCTTAAAAAAATTCGTCCATGCCCTCTCACTAGTGTCATAAATTTAAAATATGTCATTTGATGAGTATTTTATGTTAAAGGGAGTATATAATTAAATTAGGAAAAATAAATAATTTGACACATTGAGATTAAGTATATTATAATTCATAAATTTTTAGTATTGACCTTAACGGGTTGGATACCTCAGGAAAACTTCAATTTCTGTCTAAGGAGGTATCATTTTATCTTCCCAGTATTGGACCGTATAACGGTAATAGGATGTCCTCATATGACTACGAGTTTTAGCATTGATACAAATGGAGCCGTGCACGCCAAAGCCAGAGCAGAGGTAATCATATTTCCAAACTTTAAAACTTATTATACATATATGTTCCCTTATTTTGCCTCAATATTATAAGTACTAATTTTCGTTTTATTATCAAAACTCCAAATATGTTGAAGGGAGAAATGTCAACTCAAGCAATAACTTCCACGTCATCAAATGATTTTGTTGATGATTTTGAGTGGGAACGTGGTGACACTGAGAGTACACTACCACTTTACATGGAAGCAGATGATTGATTGATTTGGTACACGTGCATGCAGTTTGACAGACAATAGACATCCGGGCCTGCTTGCTTCTACCAAAGTGTATACAAATGGAATCTTTTAATTTGTCACTTCCTTCTTTTTACTTATTTGTTTCAGCTTCTTTCTTGCTATGTTAATTGTTGTGTGCATAACATAAAATTCTACCTGAGAGGTTGAGAGAATTCAACTTTTTTTTTTTCATATACATGTATGCATTTAAGACCAATATCTGCAAAAAGAAGTCATCATTGCTTCAATTCACATTTTGGTTCATACTTAAAGTATTTCCTAATTTATTTGCTCAAAACCAAACTCGATGTACCTGAAATCCATAATATACTTCGTGCTCAAGCTCTCAACTGCCTCTTCAACCAGTTGAATTGTAATGCTTGTCATTTTCTGAAGATAATCAGCAAATATTGTAGAGAACTTGTTATAGACAGATTCAAAGTCAACAGAGAAAAGATTATCAAAGTGGATGGATTGGTTTAATTTGCTCACCCATGAGCTTCTTCTAAACCAAACCGTACTGAGCGGAAGCAGCCTGCTAGAAAAGAAACATACATTGACTTGACTAAATCATTTGGAAGGAGGCCCTGCAAAAAGAAACATCCACTTAAGCTTGTTTAGTTCTGATGCATCAGCATGTTGCTTCAACCAATCCTGTAGTGCTGGATTGCTGCACCAAACCTGAAAATGGAAAATTGACAGTGATCAGACCGCCATCAACATTTAACAGAAAAGAAAACCTGATACCAAAAATACATGCAGAATAAAAAGATGATATATGTAATATTTCAAATTCGAAGATCTTCCCAACATAGAAAAAGGTGTTAGATGATTGTTAAAGGAAACGCAAAAAGGCCAAGGGAGACTTGTAGGATGTTATGCTACGTATTAGATTGCGAGCCCTCAATTAAATAATGACATGAGCGCATGGGAATTTCTAATCCCACCACAATTTCAATGCAGGCGGCTTCTCATGTGTGTAACCAACAGAAGACATTATCTCAGAAAACCAAGAACTCCATACAAATTCTCACACAGCGAACAAACAAAATTTCATGGTAGCCCTTCTTTATGCTTTTATACTGCAACTTTTTCGGGTTTTTAAAGAGTATGATTTTTGGGTGCATCAAATGATCCATATGCAGTAATTGATACGTAACCTGAAGGTAGAAGATTTCATCCATTATTTTTGCAGCCTTTATAAGTAATACCAGAGCTTCCTTATCAGCATCTGTCAGCCCTGTAAGCTACAGTGAGAAAAACGATTGAAAACATTAATCTAACAAAAGAGAAAAATCAATTATCATTGCAAAATGTTGCTAAAAAGGAAAAATTAAGGCAAGTGTGACTTATCTTTTATAACAGTAAGGAATGCACGGCTAAATTAAACTCAAGGATAAAATTACTTGAATTTCAACACAACCGTCAGTATCCTCACCTGAAGTGTGAAGGCCTCCAAAGGAATGGGATTTTTAGTTGTCACTAAGAACCTTGTTCGTTATACTCATTGTTGATGAATTTTCCATCATTTATGACGCTGCATGAAACAACTAAGTCAAATGATTGGACAGACCACATGGGTGGAGAAAATGAAGATCCCCAAGTCAAATGGGAGACGATTATCCCTTGCATTATGATGAATTGTCTAATAAAATATAAAGGTTTAGGTATTGCCAATCGAGTCGAGACGAGTCGAACTGGAGCGAAACAAAAAAGAACAGGACTTTAGTTAGCTGGAAGAAGAAGAAGAGGAAGAGGATGAAGAAGACAATGTTTGATATTTGTCCTTTAACTTTGATAATTATTACGTTTTGAACTTTTTACTTTTAAAATATTATATCTAGCTCCTTGCACTTTAGTTCCATTGATGCAAGATGCTCTGTGGCGGCATTGACCCAGACCGTTACGTTTATTTAACAGTGTTGATGTGGATTGTGGTGTTTTGGTAATTTAAAAGATTATTTCTTTAGAGTTAAACAAAATGAAAAGTCTTAAAAAAACATGCGACGGAAAAAATAATAAATATATATATAAAATAGTATTATATAACCCAACTCATATGTTTAAACGGCCCAATTCAACTCAATCCAGATTGTTTGGGCTTTTTAATTTCATTATTAGATTCAGTTTGGGTTTACACAAAAAACTCCCGCGCACATACCGTCGCCCACCGAAAATATTATTTTTCGTCTTTCAATACGTGATCAAAAAATTAGATAAAATGAAAAATATAATATATTTTGATATAAATTATATATGATTTTATGAGAATTATCATTTTCAAGACAAAATGAAAAGTTTAAAAAACATACGACGAAAAGATTAATAAATATATATAAATATATTATATATGATATGATGGGGGCTAAAAAAAATATTACTAAACATATTGCGAGCTACTATTTTCGTCTCTAATTATTTGTCATTTTTTAAATATAATTTATATAGGAAAAATGACAAGTAATATTAACGATAGATAGAGTATATTTTATGGCTAGATCTGTCGAGGTACGCAACTCGATCAACTGCAAATTGTCTACTAATGCAATGAACGTTATTCGAAGCACGACTCTTCTAATTAGTCTGTCTCTGTTTCGTACGAGATAATTGAGGTTCAAGTGTTCAATTAACTATATATATATATGCAATTGATATGAAGAAAGAATATTCTATACTTATGGCAACAAAATGGGTCGAAGTCAAACGTAGACTTAGATTCCAATTTCAAATAAAATATTATTTAAGTCGAGAAATTTTAAGTTGCACGTAACGTAATACGTTATCTTTACACTCCATTTTAGATTATGATATTTATACTATTTATGTGTTGTATTTAGCTTATTATGGATCTCACATTTTATATAAAAATTTATGTTATTTTAATTTATGACGTGCCTATAATTATAATAAATGCATCACATAAATAATACTCATATAAATATTTGAATGAAGTGTGAAATAACACAATATTAAATTCCAATTTGAAGTATAACATTATTTAAGACATCGTCCACAGAAATATAATTATTGCTAAAGCTTACGTATATATGATTCTTTGTAGCATAACACTTGTATAAAATAGCAAGGAATCAATGAATTTGATTAGTTTAATTTGAGTTCTTATTAAAGATATCTTATACGTAAACGGATGTTGACGATTACACGAATACAACACGATGATGTTAAATGACTAGCGATTAGTTGCCTTGGTCAAATACAGAAACCAGCTCCTAGTGAATTTTAAAGTTTACCATTTTGGTTATACAGTTGCCAGAAAAAGCAGACAGTTTTTATAACTGTAAAAGTTTACTTCTTTTTAACATTCAAACCAGAGAGCAGGAACCAACCTGGGACATTACAACTCGATAACTGTAAGATTGTGTTGGAGCACCATGTAGGAAGACAATAGTTCCACGCGGACTATCCGGCCTTCCTAAAAAGGTCAGAGCACCAAATTACAGATTTTCATCTTTCATTTTAACAACATAGAGATTGAAGTATGAATTAGGAGATGATCTTTTACCAGTTTCTCTAACGAACCATCTTAACTTCCCGGATTTGATAACTGAACCATATTCCTTCCCTTTGTCTTCAGTCCTCTGAGAAATAATAATATATATACATATATCGAACAAGGTTCTTACAAATAATATGAAAATTACCACTCAAATGCACTCCCTTACTTAAATTCCTAGCTCCACTACGAATCATAAGGTGAATTAGTATACCAAGGTTTAAGCTTTGCACGGCTTTCTCTATGAAGGAACACTACGATATAAAAATAGGAAGATTTATTTTTTCAACAATAGTTATACTCGAAAAACCGTTAGGCTTCATTTTCAACTTCTTACTGTATATCTTATCACTTCCTCACAACTGATTTTCATTCTAAATTCATCATCTCAAATACTTTAGATAACTGTTTTCTAATTTTCAGTTTTTCAGTTTGTTTGGTCCATCATCTCTAATGTCGTGATAAACCAACCGGTAAGTACAGGATGTTTTCATGTCATTTAGAGTTCTCCAACCCAATGAAAATATTATTTAACGTAGGTCTTTTTGCCGAGTGTAATAAATAGAGAGTGTACTCGATATTGCAGTTTCACTTGCATCAATCTCTTCCAACATTTTCAAACCCCCCCAAATCCTATGGCAAATTATCAAGCTTAAAGCAACCAGATACATTGAGTTCCTCAAGTGATTTCAAACTACTTATGCCTCTTGGAAGACCTTTAAGGTCATAACAGTTGTCCAAGTACAACGATTTTAGTCTTTGTAGGTTTACAATGGTGTAGGTTTACAATGGTGGATGGTAGTTCTGATATTGCAGTAAAACTTGCATAAAGCTCTAGCAAGCTTTTCAAACTCCCCAAATCATCTGCAATTTATCAAGATTATAACAATGAGAGACTGAGATACTCAAGTGAATTTAACCCATTTACGCTTGGAAGAGCTTTAAGATTTTTGCAGTATTCCAATCTCAACCATTTTAGTCTTTGTAGGTTTACAATGGCGGATGGTAGTCTTTGTAGGTTTACTTTTGTTCCCTCCCAGAGCTTTTCAATGGAGCTGTGAGACATTTCAAGACGAACAAGTTTATATGGTTCAAAGCTTGATGGTAAGGACTTTAAAGAAGAACTATCCCAATCAAGTGACTGTAAACTTCTTGGAAGGAAACTGAGACCACGAGGAGTCTGTAGAAAACCGACGAGTCGATTCCCTGTTTTATTCACTACTGTGCGGCACTCACAGTTTGCGAAAATGAAGCTTCTTGGATGCATTTCATCAAACATGTTGTAGGCATGAGGTTGATTGCTTCCCAAGAAATAGTTGTAGCTCTGTTTTTGTCATTCCAGGAAATACTCCACACTGCAGAATGAGATTTCATTCTTCAATTGTCGATTATAATGCTCCCGCTAGCCACTTTGAGTCGAAAATTTTCTGGATTCTCACAAGCATTTGATCAAACAGTTGTTGTGCATAGAAGAAAAACTTGCTTCTCAAGGCACGTTACAAGCTCTGTATTCTGCTTCTCAAGCTACAAACCAGAATTCTCCGAGTGCAACTTTCAACCTATACTATGTGTGCATATCTTAACCAATACATCATACTTCAATCCTACATTTATATAACTACTAAGAACTTGAAAGGAACAAATTTAAGACACTTAATCTCCATGAACTGACCTAAGCAAGTGATCCCCAGTTCTTGCAGTTTCAAGATTCACCATCATGTAGCTTTGTTTGGCATCCACTTCTAGGACATGGTTTTCGAACTTCCAGAATTGGCTTTTTAGGGAGGAGACTTTCTTCAAACACTTGGCGTGCCTTTGAGAAACTTAGGCTCCAAGATGCCATAAATCCATATTGACTATTTCCCATAGACATAAAAACATACCATTTCATCAACAAATTCATAACAGATGGATGCAAACATGAAGTACTATTGTCTCGAAGAGTAACACAAATTAAAGCTTGAGATGATGATGTATGGCGTGATTGGTATAAGAGAAAAGAAGCTTCACCAGGATCTGACACACCAGATCTTGCGGAAGATCTCCAAATTTTGTCATTGCTAATATTCTATAGGAATTGATTAATTAAGAACTTGTAATCACCAAATTAAGAGAAAGCTTTATGTATTTATAAGGTGTTGACAAAAACCTAAACCAAACTGGAACAGAATTTCTCCTATATATTTCAAATAGGACAAGAATTCAAACTAACTAAACCGCTCTCCATCTGCGTGAAGACCAAGTCATCGCGTCCACAATCATTGCTTTATCAGGGTTCCTACAACAATCAAATTAATCCATTTTTTTGTTTTTGTCCATTTTTAATACTGATTTTTCTGTTATAAATATTGTGCGGGAGTTGTTATAGCACCAGATATCAACGAGCCCAGAATGATTGAATAGAGCCTAATATGCTCAAAATTAGTTGAAGCCCAACCCAAACGCATCAAGATAAGGGTCGGAAGGGTTGACTGGACCGAGTTAATGATAAGAGCGAGTAAATGATAAGAGCACATGGAACACATGTGCACGAGTTGTCCTTATCTGAACGGACTGTTACACTCATGATGACCTTACCATTACACCAACTCGTAAATACCTCTATTTATGACTCGTAACCTTCCCATTCACTACATCCTTGGAGGCCAAGTAAAGACTCCACTATAAAAAGGAAAGAGCACACATGAACAAAACAACTCACATCCACCTACTACACCTACACACACTTTGTATAAGCACTTTATATTGTAATACGTCTTCTAACTACTGAATAAAGACTTCCTGATCTTTTCTGGTTCATCAAATTAGGAGCACACATGAACAAAACAACTCACATTAACCTACTACACCTACACACACTTTGTATAAACATTTTATATTGTAATACGTCTTCTTAGTCAATAAAGACTTCCTGATCTTTTCTGGTTCATCGGAAGTCACGAAACTTCCCTTTCACATCACATTTTCTACTGATCACCAAGTCAACATGTTTGTTGACCAAGCAAAAGCTTGTTTAACAAGTTGCGTGCAAAGAAGATATATAAATTTATGTGATATTGTGTTTTGATGCTCGATCGTACTTACATTTTAATTATTCATTAAACGACAATCTAAAGTTTGAAGTTTGAAGTACTTGAATGTAAGCTTCGAATGAAACTTGCTTAGGAACCGCTAAGTTCAAATGAAACTTGCTTAGGAAGTTAGCAAACTTGGAGGGCTTTTTTTTTTTTTTTTTAATTTTGCAAACTTACGAAGGTTTTTATGATGATCGTACTTACGAAGCATGAAGTACGGAGATGCTTTTTCTTGATGAAGAGGTATTTCTTATTTTTATGATGATTTAGTTGATTATTGTAGTTTGTTTATGATAAGAATTTAAAGAACAAAACCGAACAATAGAAGATTTTTTTTTTGGTTGGGGGAGTTTGTTTGTTGGCAGTGAATTACAGTAAGTAGTATTTCTTTCTTTCTTTCTGGTAAACGACACCGTAGTATAACAAAGTGAGAATTATTAACAACCACTTCTCTTATTTTTCTCATTAATTAATTCAACTGTCTTATGTATATGTACATATTTATACTAGAAAACAGCTGTTTGTACGAAATGAAAATAAAAGGACTTTATCTCTTGTAAGACGACACCGTTTTGCATGTTTTGAATATAACGGTCAAATGGGTAAGAACTGACTGAATTCATGTTATCAACTACGATACAAGACGAACCAATATGTACGTAGTTCTTATTAACAGTAATTAATTATACCCCTTTAATTAATCTCTTGCATCATTCTAAAATGTTGCGGAGATAATGTGAGAGTCGACGGAGACAATTTTGCTTTGGCAACTACTATAGCATGCAGGACACTAAAATATTGGATGCCTTGTTGATGAAGTCATGTGTTTGAGTTTAGCAGTAAGGAAAAAATGCAAAGGAAATAAAATAAAATTAATGCCCTGTTTTGATTCGAGCAGTGTTGAAAATTCGTCTCAAGGAGAAAATAAAATTAAAAACAGGGGCATGAAGATATATAAATCGAGGGATTGAAATTGTTTGATTAGCAAGCAACCATTGGCTCCAACCAATACCCAGTACTCTGACATAGAGTTTTTATATTGACAAAGCTTTTCAAAAACTTTTGTTATTCGGTATTGACACTACTTTTAACAATGCCAATCAATTTTGGACTTTTTTTAAAAAAAAAGGTTTGACTTGGGGTGCTACGTCATCAGCTTCCAAAGTCGAAAGGTATAAAACTAACTCTGCTCATGCTTACAGAGTTGAAAACAAGAAAAACAGAACCTATGAACTTGTAACCGAGAAAATGATAGTCTCAATCATGTTTGAGTTGATTTGAATGCTGTAAATTAAAGGCTATATGAACATCACTTATGCAGAGGCATCAGCCCTTCTTATTTGCTAACTCTATATATATATATATATATATATACACATATATGTATATACACAAGGATTAGAGTGGTGTTTCGAGAGGACATTGTAAACACTTATAGTTTGATACAAAGCATTAAGATAGTCATGCGTTTTATTTTGGCAAATAGAAAGGGCCATATGTGTGTAGGAATTTTGAGAAGGTGGAAATGATCGTTAAGATGCAACTTGTTTTGTCTCTATATATATAGTTCAATAAGAAGAAATCGCACCACAAACGAGATATAAATCATCACTTTGCGCACCGACATCGGCCAAATTGGAGACGGAGAAGAGATCGTATAGAATGATATCGCAAAGATTAGCTGTGAGAGCTGAAAGGGAATGATGGGAAAAAAGCTTTTCAAATGTGTAGGTAAAGTAATAGAGTTTGTGAAAAAAAATATGAGGACCAAACTGCAAACCTGGATTTCTTCAGGGACCTGAAGGTACAAAGATTTTCTGGACTACAATGGTTTATGTAAAAGGGTGAACCCGATTCCTTCAAAACAAAGATCGAAGCTTTTAGTCTTAAAAATGTAGATCTTTAATTTGCTTTGTGTTTTATTTTATTGTCATGAATAAATTAGTGTAGTGTAGTTTTTGCAATAATCACTCTTCTCTTGTTTTTTATGGTAAAGGAGAAACCTGGTTCTAGTCTTAAAAAGGCTCAAGTCTCTCGATTTAGGTTGATGTTTGAATGCCTCTGTTGCTGTTTAATGTCACTTAGAGGTCTATTCTAAGTGTGGTTGAAGGAGACTCTGAGTTACTTGTTTTTCAAGTTTTCTCTCCTATGCAGACAACCTATTCGATGAAATGTCTCTCTATACTATATGATTGATTCTTGCAAAATTTCGATTGTAATGCTGATAGTAGAATATCAGGAAGCAGTTTTTATCAGTATGTAGTCAGTAGTATGTCCAGAATTGAAAACAACAGAGCTTTCATCAAGTACCTTGAAAAGCAAGCAACAAATAACAGTGTACACGCCAACTGTTCGATAAAACGCTTGTCAGAAGCTGCAGAAAAGTTTAACTCGAAAATGGATAGATGGATCGTAGTCATACTCTTAAGAATCAATACATGAAATACGTTATGACTTAGATGTATCTGACGATAGTTTTAACCAATAGGCAAATTTAGCGATGCGCTCTAGAATTCTATACGGATCAACGTACATTGGCGTTAACTTGCCTTACTTACCGAATCGTATTACTCCTTTTCATGGTGAGACTTTCAAGAATACTAAATATCCTTCTTCGTTCTCGTTCTCATTATGGGTCCAGCTGATGGATATTTTAAAGTACGTGAAAATCGAAACTTAATACTAGAAATCTAATACAAGAAGCTTAATTTGAATCCTTGCCATTCTAATGGCAAGTCTAAGTGATAAGGAATTTTTTCTCGATCCTCTGTACGATTTTGAGTTGATAAATAAAACGTGATATATCAACCTTGCCTCCACGTTTGAAACGTAGAATGCATATCCTGAAAGATAGCTTCTAACATGCTAGAACTTTTCTTCATTCTCTGCGTCGATCTATTGGGAATTGAAACTAAGACTCTCTCGTAGGAAAATGCTACAATCTAATTCCTTGATGGATAATAGGTGATCATTAGGAAGGAAAATATTTGTTGAAACGAATTACTGGATCGTTGACTCTATTAAAGGAACTCTACTAGAGTTTACTGACATAGAAAAGTATATGACACTTTATCTTAGGATTTTGATATCCTAGATAAATCATACTTCGCTCTTTTACTGAAATAGTGCGACCCTATTGAGATAATCCAACTAGATTATCTATTTAAGAGATATAGTTTAAACTGAAGATTTCTATAGGTATCTATCATCTAATCTAGAGACTTCTAACAGCTCTGCTGGTTATGAAACTATTAACTGATTATTTATTCAGACCCATGAATTTCTATTTCTAATACTGATTATAGACAATGGTACACTTTCTAAATAACTGATTAAAATCATGTACAACTTTGACCTTAACTTGACTACATCTTATACTACATGGTCATTTACCTCATGCATATTCAATGATCCATTATTCTAGAATGTGACTTCTTATTGACAAATGCAACAGGATGCTTATATAATTACTGACACATGATACATGGTGCATCTTACTAATAACATGTCTATATATGGCAATTGGTTCATGCACACATTTAGTGACTTAAGAAATGTGACATCATGGTGATCTTCTTATAATAAATTTCCTAGTTATGCAATACTCCACTTTAAATCGTAGTCCATGCGATTCTGAATGTTTCTATAAATGTTGACTTCAAAAATAAAAGTACATATGCTTATTTTTCATGCTAATGCACTTCTTCCTCGCTAACTGACATACATTTTACTTAATATGCAATGATTATTAACTGAATGACCGTATCGACTATTAATCATTCTTAATTATCTCTTCTAGACAATTTACCATTTAGTCAAAATTCTAATAAAATTAAAATTTATACTTATCTAAGAAAACGTTATTCTTGATTCCGAAAGAACTTGCTACTAAAATATCAACTCGATTAATCAATCATCAATTATTCTATCATGACTATATTGCACTTTACCATTTTACATTTATCATAGTCTCATTTTAAATTCATATCTCAATAATTCCAATCTAACAAAATTTTATCATGCATTAATAGTTGACTATATTAACAGTTTCTATTATCCCTACATATAAAATTTCATACTTATCTACATCTAACTTATCTGAAATTAACTGCATCTAGTTATTCCTGATTTACTTCTAATAAAGAAAAATTAATTCTAACCCTTCTAAGTAATTATTCTTATTTCTATTTCCGATCTTATAATTTATTAAGTGATCTGTTATTCTATTACCAACATAACTCATTACTACTAACAACTGATAATAATGACATCTATTAATTAACACATGTATTGATATTTCTAAATGCAAACATTTTCTATGTATGACATTAGTCTCTCTAATCATCATAACAAAATATGTTCCAATGCATGTTTAGACCTTAACATTATGCACTATTACATCTTATCCGATCTTTAATACTCTTTTTAAATATGTGCCATGATGATGCCAAAGAAATGCTTATGCTTTCATTTTATATTTAACGTGAATTAAATCTTTATCTGATGGAAAACTTTCTAACTGCTTAGACTCAAAATGTCTAATGCAATGCATACTTTGAAAGTTTATTACTCTAAGTGATATCCTGATAATTCCTAGAATTCTTAAATTAAACTGGTTATTGACCAAGGACTAAACATTTATCGACTCTTTCAATTGCACATTGCAACAGATCATAGAAGTTATTGGGAATAGAGGAAGATATTGGAATTGCGATTTTATAACTTAGATCGTTCATGAATCTCTTCTCATCAGTGTCTCCTTTATTAGGAATGCACTATAAGTGATCCGTTCATCATCGTCGAAATACGTGTCGTATCGCGAAACTAAATGTAGAATTTATCTGGTCTTTCATCATCGTCAAAATACGTGTCGTATCGCGAAACTAAATGTAGAATTTATCTGGTCTTTCATCATCATTGAATCTTTGGCTCCAAGGCTGCGAAACCTCTCAATTGGCATTTTACCTCCTCTTCGGTTCATTATCTATCAAACGGCGTGGCTCCTCGAACTTCTGGATTAGGCGACGATGCCTCATTATTACGATTAGTGGAATCTCGATCTAGCTATTCAGGGTTAGCATCCTGAATCTGGCGGATATTTCGTCAAACGCTTATTAGCTACATATCTATACGTAGAAGAATATCTTCATCGTCTACTTCGATAAGCAGAATTCTTCATTCCTCGTGGATATGGCTCGATCGATCATGACTTGATTTGATTAACTTTCTATAGATCATCATTTTTTTTCAACACATCTTTTCAAAACTTTAAACGAAAATTCTTATTTTAAAAAATTATTTCATAAAAATAATTTTATTCAAATCGACTCTCGAATTGACAACTGAAAAAGAAAATTTATGCGTGATCACGACTTTTAAAACTTTAGTTGATCCATAGTCCGTCATCTTATCAGAACATGACTTATTGATTTGTCTTTCATCTTTCACTTCCATCTTCATCGTTTGTGTTACTTGAACTTCAACTTCAAGATTTCTCACATTTGAGAATAAAATGACATCGTTCATCGTACGAGTCATAAAACCTTTAAGCTCGATCGTTTATCGTTTAAGTCATAAGACTTTTAAGTTCGTTCGTCTAATTATCTAATGGTTTATCTCTTTTAACTCAATTTATTGTAACGATCCGGCCCCGCCTCAGCCCGTTGGCCGTTCTCTCAAGGTCTACTTTAATTCTAACGTGTTTAGCGAATCCACGAATCATAATCGCAAAAAGGGAATTGTTCCTATGAATCACTTACTCTAAGTAAGTATTCACGCACGTATATAAAACTTAGATACAGACCTCGCAGAGCTTAATTTCACCTAGGTATTTTTCCTATGGTCATTCTATACCCCAACATTTTTCCAAAAGACACTTAACCTGGGCTCTGATACCAAAATTGAGACATCCCACTCATGATTTTCCCTCTAAGGAATATCCTCCAAAGACGGAAGATCACTCGAGGAGCGTCTGGGGTTAACACTTATCAATTTAACAAACAAATAAATATTTAAGTTTTATATTGATAAAACATAGTAAAATAAATTAATTACAAATAAGGTTGAAATATTAATAAAAGCCAGGTTAAGTCTAAGACTCACTTCGGCACAAGTGCCGCCCAACAGGTTTATTTAAGTAAGACCATCACTATGCTCTGCTCGAGGCTGTGGAGTAATCTACCTCGATCTCCAAACGATAACTTATTCTACTCGTTACCTGTAAAAAAATTTAATTCAACGTTTATGAGATATAAAATCCCGTGAGTAGGCCGTTAATTATAGGAGGAGTTTTTCCCCCCTTATATATTCTAGATTCTACCCACGTAATATTTGAAAATATTATCATGAAATGCATATCCAAAATCTTAAATGATTTTTATCTCAAATAGTTTATATATATATATATCAAAATATATATATATTTTCCAATCAATTCAGACAATAAAAATATGTTATTTATTTATATAGTAACCACTTTAATCCCACAATCGAACCTTTACCGATAAATCGATAAAGTCTAGTGTCCTACCACCGGGACAAGCTACCTTTCCGCTCCCCAACCAGGCTCTGGTCGAGTTTTTGAACTACGGCCCGCGGCCCTCCGTAGCCCAGCGCCCCGTCATGACAACCCAAATCCGAGCATTCCGTAGAACCGGCGTAGATTCATAGTGTGAGTCCCGTCGAACTCACGAATCAGTTTATGTATGTATCCGTCCGAGTTCCCACATGTGGTTACATGTAATAATATTTTTTATAAATCTTTACGGATATTTATCCGATTAATTTATTTAGAATTCTTTCCGAATATTTTCTCCCACATTATATATATGATTATTTATCATATAATTCATAATATTTTTCCCAAAATATATATATATATATATATCAATTCCAAATTATTTCCCAATTCGTATATATATATATATATTCGTATATATATATAATACAACCAATCCTAGGTAGCTATTATATATATATATATATTATATACAAAACAACATGCATGATACATAATAAAAACATAAGCGCCTTCTATAATTAAAAGTCTACTCACAGTGATGAAGACCGTTAATTAGCTAATCGGTATTAGATACTTCTCCAATGTCGTCCGTAGTTTCGTTACCTACTAAACGATATATATAACAATCATTATTTTCTAATTTTATAATCAAAGAAATATCTAGACGTTCTATTTTAGTTAGATTAGATCTATAAGTCGTGTTAGTATTTACTACGACTTAATTCGTACACGTCTCACTCGTCGAAATACCTCTAAGTTACTTTCAAAATATTTATATAATAATAAAATTTTCCCCAATTATAGAATTAAATATTTTTATACCATAAAAATATTTAAGAAATTTTCAGAATAGTACTAATCATTTAAAATAATATATTATAATTTTTCTGAATTTTTCTAAACTGATTTACTATTTTTAAAACAATTTATTTACTTTAATAATATATTTTTAACTCTAATTTTACCAAAAATCGAAATAAATTAAATCTGTTATCATAAAATTCTAATTTTTACATATGTTGTTTAAAATAATATTTATAACCTACTGTAAAAATTTCATAATTTTTGGATAAGTAAAAATGATTTTATTAGCTTCGGAAAATAAATATAATACTTTAATATATAAAATCAGGTTCGGAGCTATGAAATTACCAGAAAGGGTTTTTGACTTAATTTTGACCCGTTGGTATAATTGTAAATAGTTTAAAAACGGAAAGGACAGAACTGACATTTAATTCGAAATGATTCAACAAAACTACAACTCGAGATGAACTGAACAAAACTACAACCTGGAATGGACTCAAACAAAACTACAACTCGGGATAGCTCATAATATATTCAACAAAACTGCAACTCGGAACGAACTTATGAAAAAAACGATTTTGCCCTTTGACTATTTAGGTTGACCGGAAATTCAGTTTGGTTTTTCGGTATATAACTTAAACAGCTAAGGATTTAACAGTAATTTACTCGTATTAAAATTATATAACAGTTTTCCTCTTCCTTTCTTCTTCTTTTAAACGACGACACAGTAATCTCTCTCCACCGCTCTCTGCCGTTCGTCGACCACAGCGTTACCGGCGACGTCGTGGCCCGAAACCGGCACCGATCGACGCGGCTCGGCACAAGGAACAAGATTCTACCGTCAATTTTATCAAATTCCAAGCGGGTAAGTCTAAATTTCAATTTTTGTTTTCGGTGTAAATTCTTTAAGCAGCCGATTTGAGTTCCAATCTCTTAATATGTTAGTCTATTGATACTGGGGATTGTTTCTATACTAATTTTGGAATGAAAAACGTATAGGAAAGGTGGGTTTCGTTAGCTTACAGTGGCTCCGGTGAGCTCGTACGATGTCGGCTCCTGCTCGAACAGAGTCGCCGGAGTCCCTGGGTGTGGTTGGCGTTCAAATTCGGTCGGAAAACACTACTTCCGATTTCAACACCGAAACTTCTCAGCTCCGGTACGGTGGTTTCCGGTCGATGAAATGGTATGGTCCTTTGACAAAAAATGATCCTCGTAACGTCTAGTTTAGCATAGATTATTTTGAGATTTTTCTGGAAAATTGTATTTTGAGGCAGAGGATTAATTAACAAAGTTTTCGTGTTTGGTTCTTACGGAGACAAATTGAACTGTGTTCGGTATTGGTTTTGTAATGAAATTGGACTGTAATCTGTACTGTGGAGGTTTATTTGAAGGAAACTGTAAATGTTGTGTTGTTGTTTGCTCTCTGTTGTGAAATCAATGGCGAGAGAGGAGAGGATATATAACATGTGCTAAAGATGGTTGTCAACGGTGAGGAGTGATTAAGATCACACTAAGAAAAATGGCAGACATCTAATATTTGGTTAGTTAGGTCTCATAGCACAACGAACGATCGAGAGCAAAAGAAAAGAATAGTGAAAGAAAAAGATGATTTAAAATAAAAACGTCAAAATCACTATTATTAATTATCTATCCGTCACGATCCACACGTGTAATACCAAACGTTTCGAGTATTATACCCGATATCCAAAGCAAGAAAATATATATTATCAGCTATCGAAAATATTAAGAATTTAAGGGCTAATTCTCTCGATAAAATGCTACGCGAACAATTTAAAACGACTATTCGAAATAATTAGATATACTACGCGTCTAAACGGAGTACGGGTGTTACAATTCTCCCCCACTTAGGTTATTTCGTCCTCGAAATAGTACTAACCTGTCGAAGGAAATCAGGCACTGAAGAACTTTATTTCGCATCATCATATTCTCATCTATCTATGACTGCGACACGGACTTTTTCGTAGGATCAGTCCTCTCGATTCAACTGAAGAATGCTCGAGAATATAAGATGGATCGTAGTCATACTCTTAAGAATCAATACATGAAATACGTTATGACTTAGATGTATCTGACGATAGTTTTAACCAATAGGCAAATTTAGCGATGCGCTCTAGAATTCTATACGGATCAACGTACATTGGCGTTAACTTGCCTTACTTACCGAATCGTATTACTCCTTTTCATGGTGAGACTTTCAAGAATACTAAATATCCTTCTTCGTTCTCGTTCTCATTATGGGTCCAGCTGATGGATATTTTAAAGTACGTGAAAATCGAAACTTAATACTAGAAATCTAATACAAGAAGCTTAATTTGAATCCTTGCCATTCTAATGGCAAGTCTAAGTGATAAGGAATTTTTTCTCGATCCTCTGTACGATTTTGAGTTGATAAATAAAACGTGATATATCAACCTTGCCTCCACGTTTGAAACGTAGAATGCATATCCTGAAAGATAGCTTCTAACATGCTAGAACTTTTCTTCATTCTCTGCGTCGATCTATTGGGAATTGAAACTAAGACTCTCTCGTAGGAAAATGCTACAATCTAATTCCTTGATGGATAATAGGTGATCATTAGGAAGGAAAATATTTGTTGAAACGAATTACTGGATCGTTGACTCTATTAAAGGAACTCTACTAGAGTTTACTGACATAGAAAAGTATATGACACTTTATCTTAGGATTTTGATATCCTAGATAAATCATACTTCGCTCTTTTACTGAAATAGTGCGACCCTATTGAGATAATCCAACTAGATTATCTATTTAAGAGATATAGTTTAAACTGAAGATTTCTATAGGTATCTATCATCTATTCTAGAGACTTCTAACAGCTCTGCTGGTTATGAAACTATTAACTGATTATTTATTCAGACCCATGAATTTCTATTTCTAATACTGATTATAGACAATGGTACACTTTCTAAATAACTGATTAAAATCATGTACAACTTTGACCTTAACTTGACTACATCTTATACTACATGGTCATTTACCTCATGCATATTCAATGATCCATTATTCTAGAATGTGACTTCTTATTGACAAATGCAACAGGATGCTTATATAATTACTGACACATGATACATGGTGCATCTTACTAATAACATGTCTATATATGGCAATTGGTTCATGCACACATTTAGTGACTTAAGAAATGTGACATCATGGTGATCTTCTTATAATAAATTTCCTAGTTATGCAATACTCCACTTTAAATCGTAGTCCATGCGATTCTGAATGTTTCTATAAATGTTGACTTCAAAAATAAAAGTACATATGCTTATTTTTCATGCTAATGCACTTCTTCCTCGCTAACTGACATACATTTTACTTAATATGCAATGATTATTAACTGAATGACCGTATCGACTATTAATCATTCTTAATTATCTCTTCTAGACAATTTACCATTTAGTCAAAATTCTAATAAAATTAAAATTTATACTTATCTAAGAAAACGTTATTCTTGATTCCGAAAGAACTTGCTACTAAAATATCAACTCGATTAATCAATCATCAATTATTCTATCATGACTATATTGCACTTTACCATTTTACATTTATCATAGTCTCATTTTAAATTCATATCTCAATAATTCCAATCTAACAAAATTTTATCATGCATTAATAGTTGACTATATTAACAGTTTCTATTATCCCTACATATAAAATTTCATACTTATCTACATCTAACTTATCTGAAATTAACTGCATCTAGTTATTCCTGATTTACTTCTAATAAAGAAAAATTAATTCTAACCCTTCTAAGTAATTATTCTTATTTCTATTTCCGATCTTATAATTTATTAAGTGATCTGTTATTCTATTACCAACATAACTCATTACTACTAACAACTGATAATAATGACATCTATTAATTAACACATGTATTGATATTTCTAAATGCAAACATTTTCTATGTATGACATTAGTCTCTCTAATCATCATAACAAAATATGTTCCAATGCATGTTTAGACCTTAACATTATGCACTATTACATCTTATCCGATCTTTAATACTCTTTTTAAATATGTGCCATGATGATGCCAAAGAAATGCTTATGCTTTCATTTTATATTTAACGTGAATTAAATCTTTATCTGATGGAAAACTTTCTAACTGCTTAGACTCAAAATGTCTAATGCAATGCATACTTTGAAAGTTTATTACTCTAAGTGATATCCTGATAATTCCTAGAATTCTTAAATTAAACTGGTTATTGACCAAGGACTAAACATTTATCGACTCTTTCAATTGCACATTGCAACAGATCATAGAAGTTATTGGGAATAGAGGAAGATATTGGAATTGCGATTTTATAACTTAGATCGTTCATGAATCTCTTCTCATCAGTGTCTCCTTTATTAGGAATGCACTATAAGTGATCCGTTCATCATCGTCGAAATACGTGTCGTATCGCGAAACTAAATGTAGAATTTATCTGGTCTTTCATCATCGTCAAAATACGTGTCGTATCGCGAAACTAAATGTAGAATTTATCTGGTCTTTCATCATCATTGAATCTTTGGCTCCAAGGCTGCGAAACCTCTCAATTGGCATTTTACCTCCTCTTCGGTTCATTATCTATCAAACGGCGTGGCTCCTCGAACTTCTGGATTAGGCGACGATGCCTCATTATTACGATTAGTGGAATCTCGATCTAGCTATTCAGGGTTAGCATCCTGAATCTGGCGGATATTTCGTCAAACGCTTATTAGCTACATATCTATACGTAGAAGAATATCTTCATCGTCTACTTCGATAAGCAGAATTCTTCATTCCTCGTGGATATGGCTCGATCGATCATGACTTGATTTGATTAACTTTCTATAGATCATCATTTTTTTTTCAACACATCTTTTCAAAACTTTAAACGAAAATTCTTATTTTAAAAAATTATTTCATAAAAATAATTTTATTCAAATCGACTCTCGAATTGACAACTGAAAAAGAAAATTTATGCGTGATCACGACTTTTAAAACTTTAGTTGATCCATAGTCCGTCATCTTATCAGAACATGACTTATTGATTTGTCTTTCATCTTTCACTTCCATCTTCATCGTTTGTGTTACTTGAACTTCAACTTCAAGATTTCTCACATTTGAGAATAAAATGACATCGTTCATCGTACGAGTCATAAAACCTTTAAGCTCGATCGTTTATCGTTTAAGTCATAAGACTTTTAAGTTCGTTCGTCTAATTATCTAATGGTTTATCTCTTTTAACTCAATTTATTGTAACGATCCGGCCCCGCCTCAGCCCGTTGGCCGTTCTCTCAAGGTCTACTTTAATTCTAACGTGTTTAGCGAATCCACGAATCATAATCGCAAAAAGGGAATTGTTCCTATGAATCACTTACTCTAAGTAAGTATTCACGCACGTATATAAAACTTAGATACAGACCTCGCAGAGCTTAATTTCACCTAGGTATTTTTCCTATGGTCATTCTATACCCCAACATTTTCCCAAAAGACACTTAACCTGGGCTCTGATACCAAAATTGAGACATCCCACTCATGATTTTCCCTCTAAGGAATATCCTCCAAAGACGGAAGATCACTCGAGGAGCGTCTGGGGTTAACACTTATCAATTTAACAAACAAATAAATATTTAAGTTTTATATTGATAAAACATAGTAAAATAAATTAATTACAAATAAGGTTGAAATATTAATAAAAGCCAGGTTAAGTCTAAGACTCACTTCGGCACAAGTGCCGCCCAACAGGTTTATTTAAGTAAGACCATCACTATGCTCTGCTCGAGGCTGTGGAGTAATCTACCTCGATCTCCAAACGATAACTTATTCTACTCGTTACCTGTAAAAAAATTTAATTCAACGTTTATGAGATATAAAATCCCGTGAGTAGGCCGTTAATTATAGGAGGAGTTTTTCCCCCCTTATATATTCTAGATTCTACCCACGTAATATTTGAAAATATTATCATGAAATGCATATCCAAAATCTTAAATGATTTTTATCTCAAATAGTTTATATATATATATCAAAATATATATATATTTTCCAATCAATTCAGACAATAAAAATATGTTATTTATTTATATAGTAACCACTTTAATCCCACAATCGAACCTTTACCGATAAATCGATAAAGTCTAGTGTCCTACCACCGGGACAAGCTACCTTTCCGCTCCCCAACCAGGCTCTGGTCGAGTTTTTGAACTACGGCCCGCGGCCCTCCGTAGCCCAGCGCCCCGTCATGACAACCCAAATCCGAGCATTCCGTAGAACCGGCGTAGATTCATAGTGTGAGTCCCGTCGAACTCACGAATCAGTTTATGTATGTATCCGTCCGAGTTCCCACATGTGGTTACATGTAATAATATTTTTTATAAATCTTTACGGATATTTATCCGATTAATTTATTTAGAATTCTTTCCGAATATTTTCTCCCACATTATATATATGATTATTTATCATATAATTCATAATATTTTTCCCAAAATATATATATATATATATATCAATTCCAAATTATTTCCCAATTCGTATATATATATATATATATTCGTATATATATATAATACAACCAATCCTAGGTAGCTATTATATATATATATATATTATATACAAAACAACATGCATGATACATAATAAAAACATAAGCGCCTTCTATAATTAAAAGTCTACTCACAGTGATGAAGACCGTTAATTAGCTAATCGGTATTAGATACTTCTCCAATGTCGTCCGTAGTTTCGTTACCTACTAAACGATATATATAACAATCATTATTTTCTAATTTTATAATCAAAGAAATATCTAGACGTTCTATTTTAGTTAGATTAGATCTATAAGTCGTGTTAGTATTTACTACGACTTAATTCGTACACGTCTCACTCGTCGAAATACCTCTAAGTTACTTTCAAAATATTTATATAATAATAAAATTTTCCCCAATTATAGAATTAAATATTTTTATACCATAAAAATATTTAAGAAATTTTCAGAATAGTACTAATCATTTAAAATAATATATTATAATTTTTCTGAATTTTTCTAAACTGATTTACTATTTTTAAAACAATTTATTTACTTTAATAATATATTTTTAACTCTAATTTTACCAAAAATCGAAATAAATTAAATCTGTTATCATAAAATTCTAATTTTTACATATGTTGTTTAAAATAATATTTATAACCTACTGTAAAAATTTCATAATTTTTGGATAAGTAAAAATGATTTTATTAGCTTCGGAAAATAAATATAATACTTTAATATATAAAATCAGGTTCGGAGCTATGAAATTACCAGAAAGGGTTTTTGACTTAATTTTGACCCGTTGGTATAATTGTAAATAGTTTAAAAACGGAAAGGACAGAACTGACATTTAATTCGAAATGATTCAACAAAACTACAACTCGAGATGAACTGAACAAAACTACAACCTGGAATGGACTCAAACAAAACTACAACTCGGGATAGCTCATAATATATTCAACAAAACTGCAACTCGGAACGAACTTATGAAAAAAACGATTTTGCCCTTTGACTATTTAGGTTGACCGGAAATTCAGTTTGGTTTTTCGGTATATAACTTAAACAGCTAAGGATTTAACAGTAATTTACTCGTATTAAAATTATATAACAGTTTTCCTCTTCCTTTCTTCTTCTTTTAAACGACGACACAGTAATCTCTCTCCACCGCTCTCTGCCGTTCGTCGACCACAGCGTTACCGGCGACGTCGTGGCCCGAAACCGGCACCGATCGACGCGGCTCGGCACAAGGAACAAGATTCTACCGTCAATTTTATCAAATTCCAAGCGGGTAAGTCTAAATTTCAATTTTTGTTTTCGGTGTAAATTCTTTAAGCAGCCGATTTGAGTTCCAATCTCTTAATATGTTAGTCTATTGATACTGGGGATTGTTTCTATACTAATTTTGGAATGAAAAACGTATAGGAAAGGTGGGTTTCGTTAGCTTACAGTGGCTCCGGTGAGCTCGTACGATGTCGGCTCCTGCTCGAACAGAGTCGCCGGAGTCCCTGGGTGTGGTTGGCGTTCAAATTCGGTCGGAAAACACTACTTCCGATTTCAACACCGAAACTTCTCAGCTCCGGTACGGTGGTTTCCGGTCGATGAAATGGTATGGTCCTTTGACAAAAAATGATCCTCGTAACGTCTAGTTTAGCATAGATTATTTTGAGATTTTTCTGGAAAATTGTATTTTGAGCAGAGGATTAATTAACAAAGTTTTCGTGTTTGGTTCTTACGGAGACAAATTGAACTGTGTTCGGTATTGGTTTTGTAATGAAATTGGACTGTAATCTGTACTGTGGAGGTTTATTTGAAGGAAACTGTAAATGTTGTGTTGTTGTTTGCTCTCTGTTGTGAAATCAATGGCGAGAGAGGAGAGGATATATAACATGTGCTAAAGATGGTTGTCAACGGTGAGGAGTGATTAAGATCACACTAAGAAAAATGGCAGACATCTAATATTTGGTTAGTTAGGTCTCATAGCACAACGAACGATCGAGAGCAAAAGAAAAGAATAGTGAAAGAAAAAGATGATTTAAAATAAAAACGTCAAAATCACTATTATTAATTATCTATCCGTCACGATCCACACGTGTAATACCAAACGTTTCGAGTATTATACCCGATATCCAAAGCAAGAAAATATATATTATCAGCTATCGAAAATATTAAGAATTTAAGGGCTAATTCTCTCGATAAAATGCTACGCGAACAATTTAAAACGACTATTCGAAATAATTAGATATACTACGCGTCTAAACGGAGTACGGGTGTTACAGAGAAGAAGCTGAAACGTTTTGTTAGTTCCATAGTTTTAACAGAGTGTCTGAGTTAACGGATGTTTGAATAAAGCTAACGGATGTTAACAGAGTTAAGTCCTGACTTGTCCGCCTCCTGCTTTCGTCGATTCCGAGATATCCATTTGTTCTGTCATTAGATCCAAATTAAACACATTAATTAGCTAGCCATGACATAGAAAAATATCTAACTCACCAAGTGGTCTATCATCTGAGAGCTTCCACTCCAAGAAACTACCTTAGCATGAGATAAAGAACGGTCAGAGCGAAGGATTCAAAGTCGCTGAATTCGCCATGTCGCACGGCACGTTGTTGCTAAAGATTCAATCCTCTGATATGGCAGTTCGCTATGTCGATACTATGGGTAGGTAGTAGTTACTTAAAGAAGAATTTCTTGGGAGGAAGCTCAAATGAGAGACCACTCGCTGAATTCCTATTTCACTTGACGTCTTTACGAACTAACATAATATTGAAATCTGCCGTTTTAGGCCTCTCTGATTGTACACATTTTCAGTTGCTGTAAAAAAAATATTGATATCTGCCACTAGCACATGTTTCTGTTTGACTTCACCTTTCTCTTAAATACATAGATCATTAGGATACTATGCAACCTCCATTTGTCAATGTTATTTTTATTTTCATTACAAAAACTTCATGTTTATTTATTATATTACACTGCATAATAGTAATATTTTTCCCATCTCAAATTTTAAATAGAGTAATGTTCAGCCCTTGACAATTTATTTTCAGTTAAGTATTTTGGTAAAGGAGAAGATTTCCAATAAAATTACTTTCCCATCCATTCTATTAGTCAACTCTTCTATTTCCTTTTTCTAGAATCAAGTTCTTGAATAGACACACATGATATCAGATGAACCTAAGATTAGGAAACGACATCATAATATTTTTTCCATTTCATAGCCCAAAAATTATATACTAGACGGGATAAATCTAGCCCAAAAGTCATTGAATGGACTTAAAGTAAATACATTACATTTTGAAAGATAATATTGTAAAATAACATATTTCAAAACCCAAATTAACTTGATTATTTAAACTCTTAGATAGATTTTATTGGGAGTAGGAACACAAAAGAGCCACCACACAAATTCTATCGTTTTCCCTCTTCCTCTTCACTTGACCATAAAGAAACTATGATTCTTATGCTATGATGGTCAAATTGGGAAGTCAGGAATTGAAGAAACTCAACTTCTATGATGCTAGCTACAATTTTAGACTGCCATATCAGATTGACGATTTGAATCTGAATGATCATACCATGTTAGTTCACCATGTTCTCCTTACTTTTATAGCTAAACTTTATTTTTGATACTGAACTTTTGAGCTAGGAAGAAGAAAATATACAATGGTATAGAATTATTATCAATTTAACATGAGGTGTAGATAGGAATAGGGATGATTAAGTATGGTATATAATTATTATCGATTTAACGTAGATGTAGATAGGAATAGAGATGATTAAGCAAGGTAGCTCTTGAATTTGTAAGAGCTAACTCGTTCTTCGTAATCTAGAAGGGACCATATAACTGTTGGAGAGTTCGTTTCGCGATTAAAGTCGGACTGTTTTGAAGACTGCAGAAAATAGAAGAACCAAACTGCAAAACTGCAGTCTTGTAGGGACTAAACTGTCAAAATTGCTGGGTTCTTTGTAATTGTCTTCCGTTAATGAAAATCTCATCCTTTCACTATCAATACCTCACTTCTCCACCACCCTAACAAATTTATTTCATCTCTTTTGTTCAAACCAAACCCAGAAATCTAAAACAAAGGTAAAAACTTCTCTGTTTTTCATTTTTCCAGGGCTGAATCATTTGATCAAATACCTTGCATACAGAAATCTAAGTGTGGACAATAGAAGCTTCAAAATGACTTATTTTTTCGAGTTTTTCTGCACATGCCCACAAATTGTTCGATAAAATGCCTGTGAGAGTCCAGAAAAATTTAGGCTCAAAATGGCTTGCTGGAGCATCAAACTCGACAACAGATGCATGAAAGATCATTTTGCATTGTGAAGTTCATCCAGGATTGACGAAAATCAAAGCATCAAATCTTTCTTGGGAAGCAAGCAATTTTTCAATGCCTACAATCTGTTCTTCATCAGTTGGTGCTGCGTTTCTGTTTAAGAAGAAGTTGATTCTGTTTTTGTCACTAGACTGCCTTGAAGCTAGGAACCCAGAACAGAATGCTTCTTGTTGAACTGTCTTGAAGATAGGAATCCAGAACGCTGCTTGTTGAAGGCTGGTTGCTGTCTTGTTACTGTCTTGAAGCTAAGGGTTCAGAGCTTCGTGCCTTTGCTTCAAGTCAATGAGTCCTCATATTTAGCATCCTCTTTTCATGTATTAGCTGATGGATAGATGATGAACTGATATATATGTATTTTGGGAAGAGTCAATACATTTTTGGTAGCTTAGAGTCTAAGTTATTTTGCTGCTTTTGATGAATAGAGATTCTGGAGGTTTGATTAGTAGAAAGTGTTATTTAGCTTATGCTGTCGATATTTGTTAAATATTTGTGTCATGAGTAGTATTGTCTATGGTTGCATTGTGAAGAAAATGTGGTGTCTTGGCGATGAAGAAAGCAATGCACACAGACTGTTTGACAAAATGTCTCTGTGAAGAAAGTATGATTCTGATAGATTGAAAAACTGTTTTAGCTGAATGTGGTTAGTACTTGAAGGATTGTAGTTAGTATCAGCATGGTTTGTGAGCTTGAGAGGCAGAATATAGAGGTTGTAAGATGCCTTGTGAAACAAGCTTCTTCAAAGCCTACAACATGTTCGATGAAATGCCTCAATGAAGCCTTCTTTTCACAAACTGTGAGTGCCGCACAGTAGTGAATAAAATAGGGAATAGACTCGTCGGTTTCCTACAGTAACTTGGTACCAATGTAGATAGGAATATGTGTTATTAAAATATCTAACTTGGCAGTAATATCTCCATCTACTGGGGCCAAGCACAAGATAATTGGCACTCTAGTTTCTCCTTTTGTTCCCCTGGTTCATTTTGTACTTTAACCGGTTGATGAATCAATGGCATAGTGCTTGGTAGCCTGTCAAAGGATATCTGCAAAAAGAAATCATCATTGATTCTCATAACATACTTTGACTTATCCACCTTCCCTAGCTGAAGAATTGTCTGCCTTCCATTCTCCTATAATAACGTTGTCATACAAATAATTTATAAGCACACCAAATTAAGAAAATAAGAATACCCATACAAGCTGATTAAGGTAAGGATATTGTTAATACCTCGTATGTGAGTTGAAAATTCTTTACCGAGCGTTGAATTCTCAATCCCAATCTTCCCCTGTCTCTGAAGTCTAGTTCGTATAGCTTTGATAGCTGAAACAATCAAATTGCAAACCCATATGGTCAAATTCATCCAAATCTTAATAAAAGTCCTATCTGTTTTGATAAAAGCTAACATGCAACAAATCATATTATCTTACATCGTTGTAGTTTGGAGTCCTCGAGCACAACTGATAGATTTTGTCCAGTTTCCCTTCCCAGTCATCAGGTAGGCCACCGATATGTTGAACCTTCAATTCAAAAGAAGTTGCAAATTATGGATTGAAAATGAAGTTGCTGTCAAGAGGTTTCAGCATACACAATCTGAATTGCTATAAATAAATACCTTGGCATTGTTAAAGCTCATGAATTGGTGTTTCGGTATATATACTTTCATGCTCCTATGGCTTCCAGTACATGTGGCTACCGTTGGAATGAATCTGTGAAAGCAACAAAATAATTCAAAACGAAAAGAGAACATACAATTTAGTTGAGATAGAAACATCCAAAACGAGCGATATTTAAGCATACCTTACTACAGCAAGAAGCGAACTAGGCTGGTTAGTTAAACTGTCTTGTTATTATTAAAGCAAATAGTATAAAGTATGACTCATAAATGAAAGTTACAAAATTATTCAAGAGCATGTAATGGAATGTTCGATAGAACAATGCCTCGAATAAGAAATCTTACAAACAAAAAGACACGAAAATTTCTTTGCAAAAAGCTTTTGACAAGTAAAGAAACTCTTACAATGGTTTAAAGTGAATATAGAGAGCCTCCATAAAACCCTTTAGGCAATCTTTCCTTCACAATTAGACAAGTACACCTCCCTACATCTATCGGAAGCGGCCTACACAACAGCGCCCTGCAATAATCAAATTCATCAAATTACGAATAAAGTTTCAACACATCAGTAAGAACCAAAACTCTGCAAAACAAACTTATCTAATATGAATTGCCTTATAACATAACATCCTATTAATTCTAAACCATTCAATCGGAGTCCATTCCAAGCAGAAATCATAATCAGAGGTGTCTTCAACAATATTCCAACACAATGTCTCAAAAACTAACATCATTAGCTAAAAAGGTGTTGTTTGTTTTACAAGAAACTGACCTATTAGGCAATGTAGACCAAGATGAAGCAGGAGCAGCTTCAGAATCAGAATAATCCCAAATCTTCAATGAGCTCGAATTCTCCGATTCGAACGGTTCTCATAATCCCAAACCAAAAACCTTAATATCTGGCTCATTCATTTGCATACAAAACTCAAGTGAAGTAGGTTTCAATATCCTACTAGTAGACAAAGACTTCATATGTAAAAACCCTTGTTTATTAGCCAAACCCAAGAATGACCCATTATTTGTAGACAAACACTTCATGTTCTTCTTAGCAATGGTGGGATTTTCGTCCTTTTCCTAGTCCCCTCCACCTCCATTAATGAAAACAGAGTTTTCTTTGTTGTCAGAAAACACATCTGAGAGGTTGTTTCTTCCTCCTCCTTCATTGTTAATGTGAGCGTGCTTGTTGTCATTAATAGGGTTTATATAAAGGGAATTGTATAAATTCGGGCGTGGCATTAATGGTTTTTTGGAACCAGACATTTTTATGTGGGGTTTATATTTTTTTTAAGGTAAAGATTGAATTTTTATGGAAGAAAAGAATTGGATTTCCTGGCTAAATTCCTCAAAAACAGTCATTTTTGGTGTCTGAAGCAGAGAGATAGCTAGAGCATGAACTGGTTACAGTAAAAATTGTATCTTTCATCTTTCAGTTAACTAACTACTGATATAAGCTTATTTAAAAATGTATACTCTGAAAAATGTTACTCCTCATGTCCACTTCAAGTATCAATTCGGTTAGGTAATAGAGGTTAGAAACTACAATCAAATTGAAATCGAGTGATTGATCGATTCGATTTCGGTCAAAGTAGACCGATTCGATTACAATATGTCAATTTTCGATCGAATGAGGTCGACTTGGTCCATTTATTTTAAATTCTTGACCTACATTGTGAAATGGTCTGTAAACTTTTTGAACGTTTTACCGATTTCATTATTGAATAAATATATAAATTGGATCCTTAGAAAATAAAGTAACTTAAAAAGTGAATTCATTGAAAGTGCTTTCGGACTGATGATCCGATAAGTAATGTTCAAGGAGAAGTGCAGATCGAATTAGAGAACTACTTCCGGTATATATATAACTGCCTTCCAAAGCTCAATTGGCCGGATAATTAATTTGTTTTTGCTTTTGCAGTTTCTTCCTCGAGTAGTGTCTTCAGGTACTAAATAAATGACATCAAGATTATTATTTATACACAATGAGTATATATATATGTATATATATATATATATATTGGGGAATAACAGTTATACACGGACGCAGCTTTTTGGGGCGACGACAGTCTAGTCAAAAAAAACCATGTGTGCAGCCGTATTTCGTCCTTTCAACATTCATACATGTAGGAAACCGACAAGTCGATTCCCTGTTTTATTCACCACTGTGCGGCACTCACAGTTTGAGAAAATGAAGGTTCTTGGAGGCATTTCATCGAACAACTTGTAGGCATAGATGATAGCTTGGTTGCGTCATAGATGATAGCTTGCTTGCGTCCTAAGACATAGTTTAAGCTCTGCTTTTTACCTCTGAAGCTCGCAAATCCAAATGATACAAACCAGAATATACGAGTTGTAATATTATTCAGCAGAAAACCAGTTTTCAACCAATCAGGATCATCTTGACGGAGACATTTTATCAAACATGTTATGTTGTGTGCATGGAAGAAACTTGCTTGTCAAGACATAGTTGAATCTTTAATTTTTGCAGCAGAAAATATTCTATACTATGACAATGCAAAAACTGCTTCCTGTTTTCCACTATCAGCCTTCCAATAAGCAAGAATATTTCAACCTCTGATTTTACCAATTCTGGATATACTACACAGTACAAAACGAAATTCCCATCATATGTTGTCGAAACTAATTGCTCAATCTAGCCATTTTGAAACAAAACAATTTCTCAGCTTCTCACAGGACTTTAATCGAACACTTTGTATGCATATGAAGAAAAACTTAGACTTCAACCTTATTAAAAAAAACTAAAATTGCTTGAAGGTCTACATTTTTCTGGATTGAAAGCAACAATTTATTGATAGAAAACGGGATACACTAGAAACTGAGAATGAATGGCTTTATATATCCAAAACACTACACACACTTCCTAAACCAACCAATCACACATTTTCTTTTGAGTTTCCAATATAAAATTGTAAAAGCAATACTTGACCACTCATTTAATCCAATCCGTCCATCTTCAGATTTTTCAGAAAGCTTTCCTGCATTTTTCATTTTGGTCCTTGTCGAAATCCAGATTTTCATTTTGGTCCTCATATTCTTCCTTTCTTCAAAAACCAGAGCTTCAACCATTATCGTTTCTTTCTTTAATCGCAAAACTATCCAAACCAACATGTTTTGCATGAATTTATCAAAGATGCTTTGTTAAACATGCACAAAATTTTAAGTTGGCACAGTCCAAATCTCACTCGGTGGCTGCTAACATTGTCTATCATCTTTCCTCGATTATATTAAAAATCTTTTAATACCTTATCTAAATTCCTGAATTTTGCTTTCAGCGTTTCTATGACCAAGCTTGCGGCATCTATCGGAGAATGTGGTCTACTGTTTGTTGTTGACACGATGACCTGTCATAAACAATTTCAGTTTCATATGCTCTAAAAACAATGTGATTTGTTAATTGAAAAACTGGGTCACCATTTCAACATATGACTATGTGCTTCTGTATTTTGCTACCTAAATGTGTAACTATTTATTTTGCTACCTAAGTGTTTTCTATACTTGATATTATTATTGATAACATGCAGTTTATTGATTGTGTGATTAAATCTGGATTACTGAAAAGACTTTCATCAACCACTGCTAATGGCTTTGTAAAGATAAATTTTGATGCAAGTTATTATGCTGGTATGGATTCTAAATTTCTAATCGATGTGGTTTGATAGCAAAATACTACAAATTTTTTTTGGAGAAGTAGATCGAGCCTTATCCAACCTTCGTAGGTTGCCTTTGAAATTTCTTAAAGGGCATGGATTTTGATTCTTACCATGCTTCGATGAATGCCTCAGATTATGCTCTCAATTTATTTTTGGTTGTTTCTTTAGGTCTCATGAACTTTGATCTTTCATTGTAATCACAAAATTTGTATCGAATATATAGAGATCTCCAAATTTCATTTCTGTCAAAAGTTCTAAGAATCCGCATTCTTCTACAATTGTCAAAATCAACATCATATATTTTGAGACAGAGGTTGTAATATATAGAAATGAAGCTGCGATAATTTACCTTGTCAAAATCAACAGAGAACATATTGTCTGGATGCAGAATAAAGGCTTCTTCCTCGAATAACCAGTTGAACTGTAATGCTTGTCCTTTTCTGAAGATAATCAGCAAATATTGTAGAGAGCTTGTTATAGACAGATTCAAAGCCAACAGATAAAAGATTATCAAAGTGGATGGATTGGATTAATTTGCTCACCCATGACCTTCTTCTAAACCAAACTGTACTGAGCGGAAGCAGCCTGCTAGAAAAGAAACATACATTCACTTGACTAAATCATTTGGAAGGAGGCCCTGTAATTGTAAACACAAAATCTAAAAATTGAGAGGGACTGTATCTTCCCATTTTAAAATACTAGGGACTGTATATTCCATATTTGAAATTATAGGGTCAGTATTCACCAATTCTAAACCTTTTTAATTTACATATAGTCCGAGGTGTCATCAACTTCCTCATTAAGTAGCGAAAAAAAAAAAAAAAGAAAAAAAAAAAAACTTCCTCATGAAGTATATCAAATCAATCAACCTCTTTACTTTACTTTACTTTACACAAGAATTGCCATGGAAGCTGGCTTCTTACTTTATTCCAAATTTAATGATTTTTAAAACGGTTTATGATTAAAAATATATATATTTTTTTTTTGAAAAACAAATATCTGCAAAATTCTTATAAACTCCACCAAAATATAAAAATAGTGGGTTAATATGGTCTATCTCATTCAAGGTAAATCAGAAGAGTATATATACTCCTCTATGGTATACAAAGACAAAAAGCTTAGGAATGTGGTATTGTTTAATACATATACAGTATTTAAGGAGGGGAGGAGAAATTGTTATTATTGTTCAGATTCATGGAGCCATAATATATGGTAATATATATTCCATATTCACGAGATGCACGCTGGTCTCTTTAGTCAACAAGAAGCAATACAACAAAGATGATTAGATGAAGGAAAGAATATTGGTCCATAGTGGTGATGGGTCGGGACACTTTCACTTTACAGCATGTCAAGAGGAACCTTTTCAACTTGATCAGTCCAAGTAAGTACCGATGATTAGTTTCTGCCAAACAATGTAGTAACTCACAAATTAATTACCTTATAAAATAATTTAAATGCATGATTTTCACCACTTTAAAGTTCAAACTTGTGGAAATTAGAAGAAAAAATATACTGCTTGTACATACCCCTGCATTATATATGAGCTGGATTACACGAATAGGAGCAGCAATAACCCAACTGCACCCGGTGGTTTCACCAAAGGAAATGCAGTTTTATACTCAACTGCGTTTCCAACCAGGAACTGCCTTCTTCGCTTCAGGAAGCCAGGACCTGCAAAGGATAACCCAACTGCTGTAAGATAGCCCTTGTCTAGCACACAAAGGATCATGACAAAAATAAATTAATTATTACTGTGTGTTCACACCTCACATGCATTGAAGCATATAATTATAAAATGTGTGTTCACATTTCAATAGTAAAAAAACAAGCGAATTTTTTTCTTTTTTAAAAAAAACAAATTTCAACTAAACTTTCAAAAGGTAATAATTACGAAATTTCTCCATCACCTCGCTTCATTCTCGTGGCCGACAACCCTTTCCTTCTCCCCACTCTCCACTCAATTTTTCAACACCTACATTGAGTCGCCTATCTAACCCTACCACTTTTCTTTGTCTCTTAATAATGCACACAGTATTATTCATGTAATTATATGAGACGGAGGATTTCAAAGCAACATATTTTCATCAAAGACAAAATTTTCATGAGAGTTTCTGAAATATAGAAATTATCATTCAAAGTTCCAGTTGCAATTTAACTCAACACAGTCCAATTACACAGAATACAAAAAATTTCGGTCAAAGCAATACAATTCCGGTAAGCTATCATTGATTTCGATCCTAGCTAAATTATCAAATAAATCAAATAAATTCTAGAAAAATTTTTTCTATAATAATTGGAGCTCCGGAATCTACCTATATCATTTCCGTCACGATCCGACCGGAATCGGAGCTAGGAACCGGTCTGACCGAGAGAATTGACGCGTTGACCTCACCAAATCGGACCAGAGTCGCGTGAACCGTCGTTGCTGACGCCAAGAGAGACCCCGAATGAGTTCGAATCGAGTGAAACCGATCGTTGACCATTGAAACGAAACTTCAAGGTAAGAATTCAACTCCTTAATCTATGCCAATCAATTCGATTTTCATGTCAAAACGATCCTTAGTAAGTATAGAATAACATACTAAAAGAGGGAGGAGAAATAACGATTTTGATTTTTTTGACCGAAACTTAAAATCGAAATTAAAGACAAACCGTTACGAATTAAACAAAAATAACCTTATTTTCGGAATCCCCACGTCGAGAGCTTTGATTTGCATACTGGATTGTGGAGTTTGGCCGTCATTTTATAATCTGTACTCATAGTCAAACTGCTAGAGGATCGCATCCACGTGGACAAAATAAAATAAATTCTTTAATTTTTATAAATCTTAAAATAAAATCAAAATAATTATACTTGCAGAGAGAAAAATTTGATCGTATAAATGAAGGAGAAGGACATGTAGTAATGACTTTTAAATATCAAATGAACATTTTGCCCTCAAGTCAATAAAATAATTATAAAAATACCTTATGTATTTCGGAATAGTCGAAGGATATTATTGTCTTTTCATTATTCCGAACCTAGTTATCTTCCGAACCTAATATCATCCATGCAAAGACTTAGTCGTGAAAATTTTCCTAATTAAGGAAGGATATACTAATTAAATATATTTAGACATATCCGAGGAAAGTTTAAAGAAATGATAGTACTAATTAAATGGATTATACATATCTAATAAAAGGAAGTTATGCATACATATATATAAGTGAATCTTAAAAAAAATCGTTCATACATATATATATATATATAAAACCTCCCTAATGTTTGGTTTAGTCTATAATTTATCCTCATTTATTGAAATTGTTTTTATAAAACTCCCTGTTATGGCTAAGCCTGCATTTTCTTTCTTCCGTCAATATTTGTAATTTACTCAATCTTTTAAATATTACGACCAAATCAATAATATTTCCAATCTATATATGTTAATTAAATAGAACAAAACACATGTTACGATAAGTATAATCTAGTCTTTTTTATATATATTTTTTGTGTATAATAGTTAACTAAAATTTTTATCATGTCAATATTAATACTTTTTTGTTTAAAAAAAATATTATTACATTTTGATAGATTAAATTATGTAAAATTTAAAAAATATTATTACATTTTGTTCTATTTAATTAACATATATCGTAACATCTCTTAAATAAATAAATTATTTTTCTCGGCACTACATCCTGACTTCGTCCCTCGATATCCATTAATAGACTTGTCAACGTAACAGAAAATCAAGATTGAATGATAAAATCAGTCTAACAATGTTGAAAATTGTAGTTATATTCGTCTTAATCTTCATTCATCTTAATGAAAATCGTAATTATATTCCAAAATACCCGTTTAACAATTGGGTTCGAGACCAATAAAATGAAATGACCAATAAAGCAGGACAATAATGAGAAACATTATTATTATGTTATCGAGACAAAAATAAATTAAGAAGGGTCCCATCATTCACATGCATTGAACCATATAATTATGAAATATGTGTTCATTTCAATAGTAAAAAAACAAATTTCTTCAAAAATTTCAGAAGGTAATAATTATGAAATGTCTCCATCACCTCATTTCACCCTCGTGGCCGACAACCCTTTCCTTTTCTCCACTCAATTTTGCCAGCATTAAAAACTCCGTACAATGTAGTTGAGAGTAGGTAATTACATTCAGATTATCATCTTTAAACTCAGCCGTTACATTTGAGCAAAGTCTTGAAAGGTCAGTTCAGTTCAAGTGTTGAACATCCATCTATATTCATTTGTTGAGTATTTATATTGATGTAATTTCTTCCAGTACTTTTATTATATATCTCATGTGTACAATTTGTGGGCAGGGCGGATATGGCCGATCAGATTGTTTCCGTTCTTGGTGAGGTTGCAGAGTTATTAGTGGAGCCAACAAAACGTCAACTTCGCTACATTTTTCGCTATAAAAGAATCCTTGAAGAACTGAGGGAAGCAATCCGGAAACTGAAAGGGACGCAAGGGCAGGTGCAAAAAGATGTCGAAGTAGCCAAAGGGAACGCTGAAAAAATTAGAGACGATGTCGAGGATTGGCTGAAGAAAGTTCAAACAGCCGTTGAAGGCATGGAGAGCTTGGAAAATGATCTTCAACAACTGAGCAGTTCATGCTGCAATGCAAATTGGTTTTCTCGATACATGTCATGCAGGAAAGCAGCAAAGGAGGTGATTGAAGCTACCAAGCTTGCAGAAAATGGGCATTTGGCTAAGGTGGGTGACCCTGCACCTCTTCCGTTCATTCCATTCAAAGGTTTTGTGTCTTCTGACACAACAAAAGCGGCATTCGAACAAGTCCTTGAGGAGCTGAAAGATGATAAAGTAAGCGTTATTGGATTATATGGAATGGGAGGTGTGGGTAAGACAACTTTGGCTAAAAGTTTGCGTGAGAAAGTTGAAGAGTTGAAGCTTTTTGACACAGTTGTGTGGGCGACCGTATCCCAATTTGATACAAAAAGCATTCAAGAGCAAATTGCTGAAGAATTGCGTTTGAAGTTTGATGAGAGTAACGTAATGAAAAGAGCAAGCCGCTTAATGGTGAGATTACAAAGCGAGAGGAATACCCTTCTAATCTTGGATGACGTTTGGAAACCCTTAGACTTCACTGAAATTGGGATTCCACAAGTCCATGATAATAATGGTTGCAAGATCATGCTGACAACCCGTAAAAAAGATGTATGTACTTCTATGGGATGTCAAAAAATGGTTCAATTGAGCGTGTTAACTGAAGATGAAGCATGGGCCTTATTCAAGGTCACTGCAGGGATATCGGAAGACAGAGAGTCTTCAACATTTATTGATGTTGCCAAGGAGGCTGCTAAAGAATGCCAGGGGCTGCCTTTAGCGATTGTAATTGTCGGAAAGACTTTGAAGGGGAAATCTGCGAGTGAATGGAGTTCAGCTCTAGACAAATTAAGGAATGCTAGATTTGTGAATGTTCATGATGGCGAAGACATATATCCACGTATTAAGGTCAGTTTTGACTTCTTGAACGGGAAAAAAATTCAGTCTTGCTTTCTGTTGTGCTCTTTATTCCCTGAAGACTATGAAATTCCTATCGAAGACTTGACCTGGATTGCATGGGGATTAGGACTATTTGAATATTACACCACAATGGGCACTGCAAGGAGAGAAATGATTGTAATGATGGACACTCTCCGAAATTGTGGCTTAGTATTGGATGCAGAAGCTGGAGACAGATTTGTGAAATTACATGACATTGTTCGTGATACTGCGCATTGGATAGCGTCAGATGGGGAGAACATATTCATGGTCAAGCATAATGCTGAATTGGAGTCATGGCCAAAGGACAACCGTTCTGAATGTTACACGGCAATCTCTTTGATGCACAATAGTATCGAAGAGATTCCGCAAGGATTGGCTTATCCAAAACTCAACACTTTGTTTATGCAGGGAGTCCGCAAGGTTTGTGGCTCGTGTTTTCGAGAAATGAATGCCTTGAAGGTTCTAAGAATGTCCCATTGTCAGTTGTTTCAGGTATCATTTCAGTTTTTGACAAACCTTCAAACTCTGGAATTAAACAAGTGCAACTTCATGATGGATGACTTTTCTTCAATTAAGAATCTGAGCAGCCTAGAAATTCTTCGAATCAGAGATGTAGGTGTGTCTGAATTTCCGTACGAAATTTTCGAATTAAAGAATTTGAAGGTACTACAATTGATGGAATTGTCTTCATTAAGAAGTATTTCTCCTCAGGCGATCTCAAGATTATCCAATTTAAAAGAGTTTTGTGCTCTTGACTGTCCCAATTTTTTAGAAAATGGGAGGTTTGAAGATCATGATGGGAGGTTTGAAGAGCAGGGCAAGGCATTTTTAACGGAGTTAAGTAAACTACCCCGTTTGAAAGGATTAGTACTGGAAATTCATGAAAAGCATATCGCAGCAACAGGCTTAATTTTCCACACATTGTCAACATTCAACATTAGTGTGACATCTGGGTATCTTGAGGATTTCTCACAAATAATTGATACAAGAACCTTGAGGCTTGAACGTGGGAATGCACGCTTGTTCAGTCCATTCATTAACTTATTACCCTCCGTCGAAAATCTTCATCTAGACTACTGTGATGGCTTTCAGAATATCATCCCGGATGTTCACAAGGGAGGAGACATGAAGGATTTACGTAATCTTGATATTATAAGATGCCCAGATGTGGAGTGTGTGTTCGATTTAGCACATGTTGAAGACAGCCTCGGAATTACATTCTCAAATTTGACAGATTTATATTTGGAAGATTTAGATAAATTGAAGTGCATATGGAATGGGCCTAGTCAACATTTTCGTCACCAAAGTCTTAGAAATGTATACATTGAAGATTGCCCAAACTTAGAATATGTGTTCCCGGTCCACATAGGTTCAAGTTTGCTGCATTTGGAAAAGCTGTCCATAACTAACTGCGCAGCTTTAAAGCACGTGTTTGCAGCATATGGATCAGATGGAAATGCTGACATGATCATCGAGCTTCCCAAGTTGAAAATTATCGAGCTCTCTAGAATGCTCCAGGTACTCATGCTCAATTAATTTATATATAAACATATTATTTATAAATTAGTTTAGAAAAAATACAAATTTGACTTTTTTCACTTCATTTTTCTTATATTTATTTCGACAATATATCTTCTTATAATAGAAAATTAATCATACAATTTTTTTTAAAATAAACTTTAAAAATTGTTTTATCCAAAATTAATCATACAAGCCTCACTTTCAATAATAATATTAAGTTTTTCATTTTAAAAAAATTCGTCCATGCCCTCTCACCAGTGTCATAAATTTAAAATGTCATTTGATGAGTATTTTATATTAAAGGGAGTATATAATTAAATTAGGAAAATAAATAATTTGACACATTGAGATTAAGTATATTATAATTCATAAGCTTTGAGTATTGATCTTAACGGGTTAGATATTTCAGGAAAACTTTAATTTCTATTCAAGGAGGTATCATTTTATCTTCCCAATATTGGACCGTATAATTGTAAGAGAACTTCCTCATATGACTATGAGTTTTAGTATTGATACAAATGCAGCCGTGCACGCCAAAGCCAGAGCAGAGGTAATCATATTTCCCAACTTTAAAGCTTATAATACATATATGTTCCCTTATTTTGCCTCAATATTATAAGTACTAATTTTCGTTTTATTATCAAAACTCCATATATGTTGAAGGGAGAAATGTCAACTCAAGCAATAACTTCCACGTCATCAAATGGTTTTGTTTGGGCACGTGGTGACACTGAGAGTACACTACCACCTTACGTGGAAGCAGATGATTGATTGATTCGATACACGTGCATGCAATTTGACAGACAATAGACGTCCCGGCGTGCTTGCTTCTACAAAGTGTTTATCATTAGCAACAAGATACATACAAATGACTCTTTTAATTTGTCACTTCCTTCTTTTTGTATCTAGTATTTCCATTGTTCTTTCTATTATTATTTTTTATTCAAAAATGGTATAAAATTCGTGATCGTGAGATAAGACAATATAAAGTACAATTTTTACCATTTTTATTTTTTATTTTATTCAACGATTTTGGATTACATCTATTCTACGATAGGATACATCTATTCTACGATAGGAGTTGAAAATTCTTTACCGAGCGTTGAATTGTAAGTCCCAATCTCCCCCTGTCTCTGAAGTCTAGTTCATACTGAATTGTAAGTCCCAATCTCCCCGTCTCTGAAGTCTAGTTCATACTGCTTTGATAGCTGAAACAATCAAATTTCAAACCCCACGACATCAAATTCATTCAAAGCATCCGTTTTGATAAAGTGCAAAAATGCATTCAATATTATCTTACATTGTTGTAGCTTGGAGTCCTAGAGGACAACTTATAGATTTTGTCCATTTTCCCTTCCCAGTCATCGGGAAGGCCACCGATAAGTCGAACCTACAATTCAAAAGAAGTTGCAAATTATGGATTGAAAATGAAGTTGTCTGTCGAGAAGTTTCAGCGTACACAAATCTGAATTGCTATAAATAAATACCTTGGCATTGTTAAAGCTCATGGATTGGTTTAGGTATATATACTTTCATGCTCCGATGGCTTCCAGTGCATGTGACTACCGTTGGCATGAATCTGTAAAACCAACAAAATAATTTAGCACAAAAAAAGAAAGCATACAAGTTTAGTTGAAATAGAAATTTGCAAAAGGAGAGATACTTAAGTATACCTTACAACAGCAAGAAGCGAACTAGGCTGGTTAGTTAAACTTTTCCCCTGAAATTTAATCAAACGTTAACCGTATTAAATCAAAAAACGTTTTTTAATACTATATAAACTCATTTGATAGTACAGCTCAGGAAAACAAGAAAGGAACCTGATTCCAGATATTGAATTTAGAGCCCATGAGGTTAGAAGTAAGTGTTCCTATAAAGCTTTCATCTGCATTACACAATATTCCTTTTGTACTCTGTGCAATTATGAACTCCGATTTTCCATTACGTCTCTTGTGGTATGCAACTGCTAGTTTCCTATCTTCTCGCCCCTGACCTTTAATATCTGGCTCATTTATTTGCATACAAAACTCAAACGAAGTAGGTTTCAATATCCTACCAGTAGACAAAGACTTCATATGTGAAAACCCTTGTTTATTAGTATTAGCCAAACCCAAGAATGTCCCATTATTTGTAGACAAGCACTTCATGTTCTTCTTAGTAATGGTGGGCTTTTCGTCCTTCTCCTTGTCTCCTCCACCTCCATTAATGAAAACAGAGTTTTCTTTGTTGTCAGAAAACAAAGCCTTTTTGCCAAATGCTCTGTTCCATCCAGCATGAGAATTGTAGCCAAACAAATACAGAAAAGGGGACATCTTCACGCTGATAATTTATCGGCAATGGGAAATGTATGAGTTATATCCACAGGAACCTGGAAGATGCAAATTCCAATCAATTAAACAAGTTTAATAAAAGCAAATGACATATTTCTACAATGCCATGTAGGATTTTGTATACAAAATTTTGTACAAATAGCATTACTCCATATTAATGTAACTGATACGGTACCTGAACGCTCTCTAGTTTTTGAAAAGCCATTTTCAATGGTGGTGTCAGTGTACAGTACTTATCAAGAAGTAATCTTGCAGAGTCTTTGTCACCTTTTGCTTGTATGGTAAGTATCTCCGTGCTCAAGCTCTCAACTGCCTCTTCAACCTAGCAAATCAATAAAAAATTGTACTCTTGACTCTTTTTATCCCAATCATTTGGTAAACTATATAGTATCAACAAATGAAGATGCGATAATTTACCTTGTCAAAATCAACAGAGAACATATTGTCTGGATGCAGAATAAAGGCTTCTTTCTCGAATAACCATTTGAATTGTAATGCTTGTCCTTTTCTGAAGATAATCAGCAAATATTGTAGAGAGCTTGTTATAGACAGATTCAAAGCTAACAGAGAAAAGATTATCAAAGTGGATGGATTGGATTAATTTGCTCACCCATGAGCTTCTTCTAAACCAAACCGTACTGAGCGGAAGCAGCCTGCTAGAAAAGAAACATACATCGACTTGACTAAATCATTTGGAAGGAGGCCCTGTAATTGTAAACACAAAATGTCAGGGAGAATGGAGATTGGATGTCAAACCAATTTAACTCAACTCAAGATCAAATTATTCAATATACTCTAGCTCGTTCGGTTGCTTTTGTCTGCAGTAACTCTTTATGTTAATTGATTGTTTGTTTATAAATATTCCCAATTAATTGATAATATTGTACATGAAATTTAGATTATCCTTTCTTCGTTTCTTATTCGTCCTTTTTTCTCATTAAAATTATTCTAAGGATTCCAGAATGCAAGAAGTAATATTTATTACCAAATCACAAGACCGAGTGAATCAAAGACTGTGAAAGATTTTGTACACACCTTGCTAATTAGAAATTTCAAAGCCCAAAGGCCAACTATATCAGCTTTTGCTTCTTCTAAAGCTGAATGGAGTTCTTGCAATTCCTGTAAGAGATGCCATTCACACGGCAATTTAGTATTTCAATCTTAAAACTGGAAAACTGAAATGGTTTGAGGATGCACAGAAGAAATGAAAGTACGACTAATTCAAGTTCAGCACATGAACAGATAAACATTTCAGAAAACTATAAAACAGAACCAGGAATGAAGTGATAAGTAATTATCTGAAGTAACTTACCAATCTGACGGTTGACTTTTGACCACTTGGAAGAGTTATGGTATGGGGCCCAATTCCATGGCAACACTCGTGACATATAGTGTGAGTGAAAAAGGAATCGAAATCAACAAGACCTTGTTGATCTTTAGCAATACATGCATCAGCAATAGGTTGAAGAATATGAAGAAACCTGGTCAATGCAGATGGTTTAGATAAAAAAGAAGACAGTATTCGAGTTTGACACGTTTAAGCAACAATAAGTGAGTACATAGAACTCTTGCAGATCATAGAAATGAAGAAATCGTACTTCGCTTCTGAAACATTCTTAAGCATGACCATTGATGTTCCTCGATCTTTGACTATACGTTCATCATTTGGTAAATTGAAAGCAACAGTCTGAGGACCTTTTACATACTGAGGTGAATTCAAGTCCATAATGTCAGACTGAGAACTGATGATAGTCAAGATGAAGTGTCCAGTGGTCAGACGTGCAACCAAATTCAATTGTAAGACGTGCATCTGCTAAGATAGTTATCTATCATGAAGCAAGACCACTAGTCGTATGAAGGAAAGTTTTTGCAGCAAAACGCAATGAATAAACCCCAAATTAAAGGAATCTAGTGAACAAGTACAATTATTATGGTGATCATGGTTTAGAAAATATATCAGGTAGTGATAGTCTATACAACTTTAAAAGTTAATTCCCTGATATAACTATTTGATTTATTTGTCTAACAAGGGTCAGGTATACTACAATGGGGTATAATGCATAAAAATATCATCAAGGTAATAAAGGGCCCAAACACTCGCAAAAAAGTGCGTCAATCAAAAGCTAACTTTGACGAGAAACCCATTTACCCGGTAAATACACACATACTATTGAGAATTACCTTGTACCCAAAAATTGCATCTTCATAAGTCTCATATGGACCGATAGTAATATCAATCTTAGAGTCCTACACCAGGAAAAGAAAAATGGGGGAAATCTATCAAATGCCGTTATAATATTACATACATTCAATCATATGTGTATTATCTTGATATTGAGCCACTGACCAGTTCCATCCATGCTATATCTGATTAATAGTAGTCATTTGAAAGGAAGGCATTTGCCTTACTGTGTAGCAACCTCTTCAAACTGTACATGAGAAAGAATAATAAATTATATTTCCACTCCACAAAAACTCCAACAATGGATTAAGTTTTTATCAAATTAAATTCAGCAAAGGAATGGGATCTTTAGTTGTCACTAAATACACATCGTTGTACTCATTGTTGATGAATTTTCCATCAATTATGACGCTGCATGAAACAACTAAGTAAACAGCAGTTTCGAAATGATTGGACAGACCACATGGGTGGAGAAAATGAAGATCCCCAAGTCAAATGGGAGACGATTATCCCTTGCATTACGATGAATTGTCTAATAAATTATGAAGGTTTAGGTATTTAAAGCACTGAAGTTTAGCAGAACCAGTTCATCAAAATATACACTAAAAGAAATAAATGGCTCGAGAGAAATAAGAAGGCGGTCTGATGCACTAACCATTCTTGAAGAAACACAAATATCAACTCAAATGCATCATTGGGTAGCTTTATGCCTAATTCTTCTTCAAGCTCCCGTCTGAATGCACAAAATATCAACTATTAGCTCAAGCATAATAGAAACGCACCAATAAGAGAGCACTGCCAATAGTTTCATATACATAACGTATTCAATATTTCTCTTTTACCACATTATAATGAAACTAGTAATTGTTCTTGAATCCAACATTGACCGTGTTCGATATTGATTTCGATCTTCCAGTTTCGCTACGATTCTAAATTCAATTCCCCAATTCAAAATACATATATAACACTTACTGAGCTGAAATGTGACCTGCACTGGAAATATCCCACAAGCCAGGCCATGAATCCTTTGAATCGACTCATTTTTGCAAAAGAAGCTGTTGTGTGCTCTCTGCATAAATCCAAACATGAACTGCCCGGTGATAATCTCCATCTCGATGAACATCTCCCCTACAAAAAATCGAAACATTCACAATAAGAGAAAAATTACAGACAAAATCAAAATGAATGAAATTTTTTTTGAAGAGAAAACAAACTTGCCTGGGTTTAGAGATGCCAGTCTTTTCACCAGTTTTAGTGAGAACATCGAAATACTCTACTTCGTCTTTTGCCATTTGATCGTCTATTGCCAATCGAGTCGAGACGAGTAAGCGAAACAAAAAAGAACAGAACTTTAGTTAGCTGGAAGAAGAAGAGGAGAGGAAGAAGAAGACAATGTTTGATATTTGTCCTTTAACTTTGATAATTCTTACGTTTTGAACCTTATACTTTTAAAATATTATATCTAGCTCCTTGCACTTTATTTCCATTAATGCAAGATGCTCTGTGGCGGCATTGACCCAGACCGTTAGGTTTATTTAACGGTGTTGATGTGGATTGTGACGTTTTGGTAATTTAAAAGATTATTTCTGTAGACTTAAAATATTTCATAGACGGCCCAACTATAACCAAACTTTAAACGGCCCAACTCAACTCAATGCAGATTATTTGGACTTTTTAATTCCATTATTAGATTCAGTATGGGTTTACACCAAAAACTCCCGCCGACATACCATCACCCACCGAAAATATTACTCTCCGTCTTTCAATACATGATCAGAAAATTAGATAAAATGAAAAATATAATATATTTTGATATAAATTATATGTGATTTTATGAAAATTATCATTTTTAGAACATCGAAATTATATGTGATTTTATGAGAATTATTAGATTCAGTATGGGTTTACACCAAAATTTCCAATTTCAAGTATAACATTATTTAAGACATCTTCCACATAAATATAATTATTGCTAAAGCTTACGTATATATGATTCTTTGTAGCATAACACTTGTATAGAATAGCAAGGAATCAATGAATTTGATTAGTTTAATTTGAGTTCTTATTAAAGATTTTTTTGTCCCTGTTTCAAACGTTTTTAAACCGTTTGGTCATTGATTTAAACGTTTTCGAATCGTTTGGTCCCTATTTTCAAACGTTTCTGAACTGTTTCGTCCTTCCAAACATAAAGTGTCGATCTGTCACTTTTAACCAATCAGAGAGTGACACGTGTCATTTACGTGTAAAAAATGTGTCACTCTTTGATTGGCTAAAAATGACAGAACGGCCAAAATTAACGTCCGTTAGGGTCGAGGGACTAACTAGTTCAAAAATTAATTGATGGTTACTTTTGCCTATATATAAAACCTCCCTAATGTTTGGTTTACTCTACAATTTATCCTCATTTATTGAATTTGTTTTAAAAAAACTCTCTGTTATTTTTCTAAGCCTGCATTTTCTTTCGTAATTTACTCAAACTTTTAAATATTACGACCAAATCAATAATATTTCCAATCTATATATGTTAATTAAATAGAACAAAACACATGCAACGATAAGTATAATCTAGTCTTTTATATATATATATATTTGAGTATAATAGTTAACTAAAATTTTTATCATGTCAATATTAATACATTTTGATAAATTAAATTATGTAAAATTTGAAAAATTCGCGATGCAACCATATATATACTTAAAAAATATATAATTTGTTATAACTCAATTTATTTTATTCAACGTAACTTAATTTTCTTTTGAATTTCCTAACAACATTCATATGTTAGCTAAATAATTATTTTTCTAGGCATTATATCCTGATTCCGTCCCTCGATATCCATAAATAGAATTGTCAACGTAACAAAAAAATAATTTTTTTTAATGAATAAACAGAAAAACAATTGACTTGTCGAAAATCTTGTCATTCATATCTTAACGTTACTCAAGTGGAGTATAAAAAAACACATACCTTAGAAGAGCTATCATCGTCAGCCGTCATCACACCTCAAACTAATGATTTCTCCTTAAAAACGATAAATATATATTGTATAAATTAGTTCACTCCTTATCTAATTACATACCCACTCATATTAAAATTTACTCCTTCCGTCTCAAATTAGATGTAAATATAAATATAATTTTTTGTCTATTGACAAGTTTAAGGAACATTAATTATGTTTATCCATTATACTCTAATCAATTTCACCATCTTCACCCTTATGTCCCCACGCACTTCACTGTTAGGCTAAAACCACTTACACACAAGTGCACGTGTCGTCCCAAGTAGTGATGGGACTGTGAAGTCCGGTTATCGATCTAAGGGAATCGTGAAGAATTCAAACCAAGTACCAGTGTCGAAATTCAAATTATTGTCTAGACGAATTCTAGTAGTTGATTGTTTGAATTAAACTAAGAACATAAAATTGCATGCAATATTGAAGTTGAGACAATGAATGATTAAACATGTAGGGTCCTGTGAATCCACGTTTACCATTCTCAATGCATGATTAAATGTCAATTTCTATCTCTTGATTCCTCGCTTTACTACCCAATACCCCTAATTATTCATAAGTGTCTTTCGACACTTGACTTATGCCCTTAATTAGGATTAAATGACCATATCTCCCGAATGTGTACAAACTAATCCTAATTGCATTAAGTTCCCAATTCGTGTCTAGGCTAGGTTAATTAATCAACTAGATGTATTCCTACCTTTGTGGACAAATTAAACCTAAGTCTAATCAATTATTTGTTAAACAAGTTCTAATCTTAATCTCACTATTCCTAAATTTTGATTAAGATAACCAATCAATCAATTTGATGATCAAGCAAATTAACGCGTAAAGAACAATTTAACAAAAATAGATTCATGAATCGTTTAATAGGAAAAGTAGTCAAACTCAAAACATATTGAATTGCAAACGCTTCATCAACTCTAAATTAAAAGATTAGTTCATGATGTAGAAGAAATTACAACTTTTAAAATTTGTAGACATGATGATAAAAAAAATAAAAAAACTTAAGTAATAAAGGTCATCTCTTTTTTATATAACTAGTCAGTGGGCCTGTCCGTTGGACGGAAAGACCGTACCTTTAAAAATAAATAATTTAAATATATATTAAAAAAATTATATAATAATTATTTGCATTAAATATTATTAATAATAGGAAAAATCTACAATCCTATTAGCATTAAAATTTTATTTTATTTTGAAAAATAAGATATATCCGTTTTAATTAATAATAGGAAAAAATATAGCAGATTTTTATTAGGAATAATAGTTTAATAAAAAAATTTGAAAAAAAATAATATATATTTTAATTTGATTAGAAATAATTTTTTTTAGCAATATGTACGTTTGAATAGGAAAAAAAGAAGATGTGCCCATTTTAATTAGGAATAGGAAAAAAGAATATAATGGATTTTAATTAAGAAAAATATTTAAATAAGAAAATTAGAAAAAAATATAGTGTATTATAATTTTATCAGGAATATATTTTTATTGTGTTTTGATTTCTTAATTAGAATAGAAAAAATTATAGACTTAAAATTTTAATTTGAAACCTAATTAAAGTTAAAGTTCTAAATAAAGAATATAGTTTAATAAAAAATTTTGAAAAAAATAATATATTATATTATTTGATTAGGAATAATTTTTGTAACAATAAGTCCGCTTGAATAGGAAAAAAAATGCTTTTAGGAATAGAAAATGAATTTTTATTAGAAAAATTTTTTTAATAAAAAAATATAACGTATTATAATTTTATTAGGATTTTTTAGAATAATGGATAGGAAATTGATTAAAAATAAAACTATTATATTAAAAAAAAGTAATTGGTAAAAATTTATTAGGAATCATTATGTTTTTATTGTATTTTGATTTTTTAATTAAAAAAGGAAAAAGATAATATTATTGACTTAAAATTATAACTTGAAACCTAATTAAACTCAAAGTTCTTATATACATGTGTTGAATTACTATTCGTTAATAAAACAACATGTGTCGGATGTTGATTTGACAATAAAATTTGCAATTAAATTGCAATTGGGACAAATTGAAAAAATCTCTCTATTGTCTATAAGATTAGCTCTTGGTTGGTCCCAAAAGCCGTATATGGTTACAACGTATAAGTACGCTTATAACGGTGCCACGTATAATTCTTTTTTTTCTCTCAACTTTAAATTCTTTTTAAAGGACAAGTTTAAATTCAACTTTAAAGGACAAATTTAAATTCTTTTTTTTTATGATAATTATTTAAATTCTTGATTAAATTCAAAAGGCGACATGTGCCGATTAGAACAATCGTCTAATGATTCGACATTTTCTCTCAACTCATGGGGAGTGAATATTTGGGAGTTTATGGGTAGATTATTTTAGGAATATCAAAAAATAAAAAGTGACATCGTCGGTCGGTCGGTTTTTGATAAAATGGTGAAATTGGACCGATTTGAAAGTCTGTGGGAACTAACAATGAGTCGGTTTGAAAATGGTTCATAGTTTTTAAAGAGCCAAAGTCGATTAATCCTGCTGGCTCCAGGTCTATTCACGTTGTTTTGTAATTGAAGTTGAGCCGTAGGCAAAAACTCTGATAATAAAATCGGCTCAGTTTCATGTTCTTTGGCCGGCCGATTATGATAACATTTTTATTTATTTTTTTAATCTGAGTTTTGGACATGTCTACTAAATTCGGTATCTATCTATTAACTTCACATTCGTCTTCTATGTTTTACGAACAGCTAACTGAATTTGACTGTTACGACTGAAATTGATCGAAAAATGAACCGAAATAATATGATCACATCGGTTTCGTCTTTTTGATCAGACAATTTCGAATTAGAAAATGATCGAGCTTAATTCAGCTACTAAAAAGTTCAAAGTAACCGAGCGAATCGAAATTTAAAGGAAGATTGAACAAAACCTATAGAAAATTACCATAACCAATCGAACCGAACCAAATCTAACGATTTTCTTTCACTAACCAAGTGTCCACCAACCGGGACACCCTTAATCTGATCAGACCGTTCTTACCAACAAATTCAAAGACCAAACAATGCAAGAAATCGATTTAATGTGGTAATACTGGTCGATTTGATCCGACAATTCCGAATAGAAAAATAACCGGAAATTAACTCCGGTGACTAAATATTCGAACCGACCAAACGAAGTCTAATTGAAAATGATCAAAACAAGAAATCGAACGGAACCATTATTGACTGACCAAGCCTAATTCGATCAGACCCTTATTAGCAATCAAAGCAGGACAAAACAATGCATTTTCAAGAAATCTCACTACACATGAATATGATATTACTTGCACAAAAAGCAATCATCTAAAACATCGTTAACCATTTTGGCAGATGATGGCACCAAAATCCTGAAAATGGTTATAATACAGCAATTAGTGCCCTGTGGTTTAGAAAAAATGCCAACACTAGTCCAACGATTTAAAAATGCCTGAAATGGGTCCTGGTTTAAAACAAAAGAATCGCAAGATAACAACCATTATCGGATCTCTGCTAAAGGAGCTGAACTCAATGCTATATTATCGCTATAGAGAACCTTGTAATCATATTTGGCGATCATATGGGAATTCAACTTGATCAGTAAAGGCTAATTGACAATAGCCAGAGAGCTGACGAATCTAAAACTCTTTTTTTTTATAAAGGATGAAACTTTATTGGTAATAATACATTAAGATGGTAGGAAGCCCGAAAGCCAAAAAGTAGGTGTTATTAGTTTGCTCGTCCACAAATCAACTACCGTAGGTTTAGACGAATCTAGATCTCTACTTAACATCAATAAATGCCCAATTCTTCAACAAATTGAACAGAATTAACGAAATTCAACAAGAAATCATGGAATTAGCTAAAACCCCAGATAAATCCAAATCATTATCAATGAGAAAACAGCAATAATTTGACGATTGCGAATTGTTCACCTGAAAAGGTTTCAATCTTTAAGCTGATTTCGAATCTGAGATGCCCAGATTTTGCAGATAATCAACATCAACGAACGAATCAAAACAAAAAAAAACCTCGTTTCTTCTTCTGAAAACAGAAAAAAACAGCGATTGTTAAACGAAAGAATCAAAAACAAGAAAAGGGTATTCGGGAATCGACAAGGAGAAATCAAAATGGGCAACTCACCAATCAGATCTGAAGTGCAAAAAATGGATCCTTTCTTTCAATATCTATCATCACAATTGTATGATGTTCGTGTATTGTAGTGTGTATGTATTTTGATTGGCGAAGAATATGAAAAAAGATTGAATTTTGAGAATAAATGATTTCCAGCGGAGAGTCAGAAAAACAAAATAAGGAAAAATAGTAGTAAATAATTTAAAAACAAAATAATAAAGACGGTAATTTGTTTCTCCACATTGGGACGGTAAAATTTTTTTATTCCTTTTATTCTTGGATCTTGGTAAACTTTTTTGGGAACTTTTGACACATAATTAATGAGGACTGTAAATGCCTCTGACATCTAAAGTTCACACTTTTTTTTTATGAATAAGAAAGGTTTCATTGATTAATCTAGAACAGCGATGGAATATAAGGAAAAAGGCAATCGATCGCTCCCATTCGATCTAAGATTAGCAATTGAATGGACTAGTCGATTGTTTCTTCTCGGAATATAAATAAAATTATTGGAGAGAAATTGTAAAGAGATCTATTTAATCTTGACTAAGGTGTCATGGCAAGACATAAATTGAGAGCTCCTCCTGTTAAGTCGAATTGATTCTTAAAGGATGCTGATTTCCGACGAGGAGATACTAAAACATCGTTAACCATATTGGCAGATGATGGCACCAAAATCCTGAAAATGGTTATAATACAGCAATTAGTGCCCTGTGGTTTAGAAAAAATGCCAACACTAGTCCAACGATTTAAAAATGCCTGAAATGGGTCCTGGTTTAAAACAAAAGAATCGCAAGATAACAACCATTATCGGATCTCTGCTAAAGGAGCTGAACTCAATGCTATATTATCGCTATAGAGAACCTTGTAATCATATTTGGCGATCATATGGGAATTCAACTTGATCAGTAAAGGCTAATTGACAATAGCCAGAGAGCTGACGAATCTAAAACTCTTTTTTTTTATAAAGGATGAAACTTTATTGGTAATAATACATTAAGATGGTAGGAAGCCCGAAAGCCAAAAACCGTAAGTGTTATTAGTTTGCTCGTCCACAAATCAACTACCGTAGGTTTAGACGAATCTAGATCTCTAATTAACATCAATAAAGGCCCAATTCTTCAACAAATTGAACAGAATTAACGAAATTCAACGAGAAAACATGGAATTAGCTAAAATCCCAGATAAATCCAAATCATTATCAATAAGAAAAGCTAAGAGAGTTAGTTAAATCTTACTAGAACTTTCCAGAAAATTGTGTTATTAAATTAAATCTTGTGTGAAGTGATTATTTGATTGTTCCAATTTGATGAGGGGAATTTATATTACGGGGAGTAGTTTGATCGTGCCGCAATCAAGACTCCTCATATCACTTCCAAAAAATCTAATTAATTATGATCTGTACAAGAAGACAGACCGCACAACAAAATTATCTTCTTTCGGCGATTGATCAACTGGTACTAGTAGTAGTAGTCGCTACCTAGCCGTGCGCAGTGGTGGCTATCGGACTTCGATTCGATGGTGATACATGAGGATCGGTGAATCAAAGACTGTAAAAGATTTTGTACACACCTTGCTGATTAGAAACTTCAAAGCCCAAAGGCCAATTATATCTGCTTTTGCTTCTTCTAAAGCCGAATGGAGTTCTTGCAATTCCTGTAAGAGACGCCATTCACATTTCACATGGCCATTTAGTATTTGAATCTTAAAACTGGAAAACTGAAATGGTTAATTTGGGGATGCACAAAAGAAATGAAAGTACGATTAATTCAAGTTCAGCACATGAACAGATTAACATTTCAGAAAACTATAAAACAGAACCAGGAATGAAGTGATAAGTAATTATCTGAAGTAGCTTACCAATCTGACTGTTGACTTTTGACCATTTGGAAGAGTTATGGTATGGGGTCCAATTCCATGGCAACACTCGTGACATATCGTGTGAGTGAAAAAGGAATCGAAATCAACAAGACCTTGTTGATCTTTAGCAATACATGTATCAGCAATAGGTAGAAGAATATGAAGAAACCTGGTCAATGCAGATGATTTAGATGAAAAAAGAAGGTAGAGAAACCGTACTCGAATTTGATACATTTAAGCAACAATAAGCTAGTACATAAACAGCTTGCAAATCACAAAAATGAAGGAAGAAATCATACTTTGCTTCTGAAACATTCTTAAGCATGACCATTGATGTTCGAAAAAGTTAGGCCAAAACCAAGATTGAATGACAAAATTAGCCCAACAATGTTCGAAATCAAAGTAGAAAGTTCATCTAAATGCATCATTTTCACCACTTTAAAGTTCAAACTTGTGGAAATTAGAAGAAAAAATATACTTCTTGTACATACCCCTGCATTATATATGAGCTGGATTACACGAATAGGAGCAGCAATAATTTCTGTTGATTTGTATATTTTATCCATTGGCAGGTTTTGTTCCAACACCTGAGAATGATTCTTTTCTTAGTATTACATATAAAGAGTGTAAACTGTAAGAAACCGACGAGTCGATTCCCTGTTTTATTCACTACTGTGCGGCACTCACAGTTTGCGAAAAGAAGGCTTCTTGGATGCATTTCATCAAACATGTTGTAGGCATATGTGTAACTTGCTTCCCAAGGTATATTAAAGGCTCTGATTTTTCCTTCTTAAACTCTTAATATCATTCAACACAAATCAGAAACCTTCTAATGCTAATCACATTCAGCTAAAAGGAATTACTAGCAATTTCCTATCAACACGATTTTAACTTAACTTTGCTAGTAATACTTGAACCTGAATAGCTGAATGGATTTTGGCTTGATTTAGATCGATTTCATGACCTGATGCACTTGATTTTCCCGTCACAAGTGATTCCAGGATGTGCTGAAATTTCGTCAAACAGCTGCTGGGTATACTCCTGTTGCTTGGTCTTCAAGACATTTGATGTTACTGCTTCCCTTCTTTTTCCAACAAGCAACAATCTGGATATCTTCAAGACAGTTATCCTAGCTTCAAGACAGTCTAGTAACAAAAACAGTCCAGCCTTCTTAAAATAGAAAATGAGCAGCACCAACTGATGAAGAACGGATTGTAGGCTTTGAAGATTTCTTGCTTCTCAAGCTATAGTTGAGGCTCTGTTTTTGTCCATCCTGGAAGTAAAGTACACTGCAAAATGACCTTTACAACATCTGTTTTCGACTTTGATGCTCCAGCTATCCATATTTGACTCACAAATTTCTCAGCTTCTGACAGGACTTTAATCGAACACTTTGTATGCATATGCGAGAAACTTAAGAAATATGTCACTTTCAACAGAGGCCATTCGTCCACACTTAGAGTATTTCTAAGTGACACAAATCCAACAAGTCATACAAAAATCGACCAGAGAAGCTTTACCTTTTGAGTTCTGGATTTTGGTTTGAACAGAAGTGAGGATAAGGAATGTGAGAGGGTTTAGTGATTTGGTTTTGATAAAAAATGGAAAGATTAAACTAAAACACATGAATGCTTACAACTAATTAATTGAACTAGCTTACAACTAACTAAGACAAAAATAAAAACATGAATGCTTTAAGAGACTACATCTTTTCTAAACTAAAGACAGTTTATTCCCTGTCAAACTGCAGTTTGGTCCTTCTATTTTCTGCAGTCATCAAAACAGTCCCTCCATCTTCTAAAACAGTCCGGCTTCAATCGCGAAACGAACTCTCCAACAGCCCCCCTTCGTCGAGGGATTGAAGCTTCATGCTCTCCCTTAATTTCATGATTCATAAACCATTTTGTACCTTCAGGTACCTTCATAAACTACATATTATCATTAAGTAACACAATCTAAACCTTGGCAAATTCCTATAATTTAGGATGATAAGCTCAATCTACTCGAGCAATCAATCAACTTATCATATAAACTAGATACGATAATTAGTATCTCCATATTAAAATACATGATGATTTCTATTTTTAATTCAAATTTATTGACTAAATACAAGTTCATATGAATGGACATACAAATATAAAATTTCTTGTATTTTGAGACGGATGTCGTATATGATAACCAGCCTGCACTGCTTTGTAACCTTTCAAACATAATTATATAACTTTTAAATTAATTGAATCAAAAAGAATATTTATAGGTACCTTTCTCAACTTGATGATAAACTTTAGGTATCTCTGAAAGATACTTGATGGCAAAAGTAAGTATTGAAGAAGTCGTATGGTGACCACCAACAATCAAGCTTAAATTCTTGTCTGTTATCTCCGATTCACACATAAATTTTCCATTGTCGCCCGGCACAGCTAGCATGTGCGTCAATTTCACAAAGAAAGCCAAGTTTCAATTACATAAAAACAAAAGCCAAGTTACAATTTACACGCACCCACCCTTAAAAACACTCGATCATCATCCATTCTCGCAACCAAAATCCATCACAATCACACACTCCAGCCAGCCACAAGTTTATGCACACTTTCAGCTACTATTAGCATACAACAAAACCCCAGAACTCAGTTTCAGTTGGGAACCTCAGCTGTAACAAAAAGTATACAGATATTACGTGTCTCAAACCCAATCCGAACCGTGAAACAAAAATCCCCCCAGCCTCTGTTTTTACTCTAATCGACGAAATTAACGGCTCGAAGTTAGATTGTGTTGTATATTTATTTGGCCCAATTAGTTGTATGCTGCTGTAAGCTTTGGAAAAGTAACGTTCTAATTAAGCTTTGGTCAGTTTAACGTTCTTTTGTTCGTCCTCTTCCTCTTCTCCCTAACGTATTTTCCCCTACTTTCACCACTCATCCCTTTCTCAGCCCATATTCCCAATTCCAGCCGACGAGATCACCTCAGTTCATCTTCATCAGAGGTCAATTCTGTGCCCGACGAATCGCAACTACAAGGTACTTATCTCGGAAGCCATGTGTTGAAATTTAAGGAATGAAGACAGAGAAATTGAGAGAAACTCATTTTTCTTTATTGATATCAACTTAGAGGATTTACAATATAGAGAGTAGAGATAAAAATGAACTTCCTAAAACTATAAGCTAACATGACCTATTTATACAAGTAGGAATGAAAATTAAGTAAAGGAAAGTGGGTAGTTAAGCATGGGGAGGAAAATTAAGTAAAGGAAAGTAGGTAGTTAAGCATGGGGAGGAAAATTAAGTAAATGAAAGTGGTAAGTGGTGGTAAGTAGGCACATTTCAACACCCCCCGCAAACTCGGCTTGTCTGAACTTGAGAAGTCCGAGCTTGGAAAGAAACAAATGAAATGTGGGTGCACGTTGGGATTTGGTGAACAAATCTGCAAGTTGTTTAGAGGATGGAATGGGAAGGAGATGAATCGACCCTTCCTTCACCTGGTTCCTTATAATGTGACAATCAATTATTTCAGATTCTACATTATCATTTTGCTCATCTATGTGCATATCAGTAGGATTTTCTACTGGCTCACTGGGATTATCATTAGTTCCTTCATCAGAATAATGATAATCCTCAGATATTTCATCCAGGTAAGTTCCTTATTGGAAGCATTAAACACAAATCATCCAAATTAACATGAGGACCATTATATGGAAAAATGCTTTCATGAAATGTAACATGATATCCTAATTGAATGCTGTGATTCTGCAAATGTAAAACCTTGTAACCTTTTGTCCCTTGTTGGTATCCTAGCATAATGCATTTAGATGATCTAGGCATGAATTTAGTTTTATTTCTATCAAGTGTTGATATGAAGCATAATGATCCAAAGACTCTTAAATGAGATAAATCAGGAACTTTATTATACAGTATTTCATATGGAGTTTTATTCTTTAGAAGAGGTGTTGGTGTCCTATTTATCAAATGAATAGCATGAGTAATGGCATAATTCCAAAATTTAAGAGGAAGCTTACTTTGGAAAAGTAGGGCTCTTCCTACATTTAGGATATGCTGATGTTTTCTTTCAACCCTGCCATTCTGTTCAGGACATTCAACACAAGAGGTTTCATGTAACACTCCATTAGATGCATAAAACTGAGGATCATTAAATTCCTGACCATTGTCTGTTCTGATAACCTTTATTCTTTTTTTAAATTGAGTTTCTATCATCTTGTAGAACTGTGTTATCAAGTTTCTGGTTTTTGATTTATGCTTCATTAGATATATCCAAGTATGCCTAGAATGATCATCAACAACAGTTAGAAAATATTTATGTCCATGTATTGATGGTGAAACAGGTCCCCATATGTCCATGTGAATCAAATCAAAATTTTCTTTTGCAATTGAATGACTAATTTTGAAAGACAATTTTCTTTGCTTAGACAAGTGACAGATTTCACAAACATGGTCTTTATTAAAACTGATGCTTTTATTGATGGTCTTAAAGCTTGATAATCTGGCACTAGACGGATGACCAAGTCTAAAATGCCAGATATCAAAAACATTCTTAGGCAAGTCTATTACATTGGCAGACAAAGCATTGTTTTCACTGAAATTCCTAGAACATTCAAAAGTGTCTGCCAAATTCACAAAATAAAGTCCTTTCTTTTGCTCAGCTGTACCAATCATCCTCATAGTTTTCAAGTCCTGCATTAGACACTTAGAAGAATATACCATAAGCACACAATTAGAATCAACAGTAAGTTTATTTGCAGAAATAAGATTGAAAGCAAATTCAGGAGTGTATAACACATTTAACAGTGTAATTGTGTTTGTCAGCTCTACTATTCCTATGTGTGTGGCTGCTATGAAAACTTTATTTGGCAATTGTATTATGTGATTGAAAATAGGTCTTAGATTTTTTAAAAATAGTTTAGAACATCATATATGATCTGAGGCACCAGTGTCTAATAGCCATGGAAAAACTAGATTTTGTGAGTGTTTTTCAAAGAGATTACCATTGAAAATTGTCTTATGTATATGTACAGTACTTATCAAGAAGTAATCTTGCAGAGTCTTTGTCACCTTTTTCTCATTAATAAATTCAATTGTCTTATGTATATGTACATATTTATACTAGAAAACAGCTGTTTGTACTAAATGAAAATAAAAGGACTTTATCTCTTGTAACACGACACCGTTTTGTATGTTTTGAATATAACGGTCAATTGGGTAAGAACTGACTGTATATAGTTGGTATTTTATTTTTACAGTGAAAAACAATGGCGCGCGCACGGAGATCAGCTTGGAGCTGACCGAGAAGCAGACCTTCTGCGTGGATCGACCTTGCAATTAAGCTAATTTTGGCTTTCACCAATTAATGTGTCTGTCTTGTGAGGGTTTGCTTTTGCATGACCATGGCGTCCCCACGGTGGAGCTGATGAAGGAGACCGTCGCCGTGGATCGACCTTGTAAGCTAATTAATTCTGGCTTTTCATCAATTAATGTGTTTTCTAGCTTTTGCATGATCAATTACTAGCTAGCTAATAATGAGATACAGTATAATTCTGGATTGTGTTTCGCGTTCGCCCTCTGCTTTCTTTCATTTCGAGCCGAAGCTGCAGTGAAGTCATACCAATTCGATGTTAGTCACTTTGCTCTTTGCCGACAATCATTTCTTATTTAAAAATTCAAACTCATTCTCTAATTTTATTTTATTTTTGAATGATTCAGATTCAAGTGAAGAATGTGAGCAGGTTATGCCATGCAAAGCCTATCGTGACAGTGAACGGAATGTTCCCTGGACCAACAGTATATGCCAGAGAAGGAGACAGAGTTCTTGTAACCGGTTCCTTAACTGGAAATGACATTGTGATAAAGAAATTCTCTGAGTCATTCTTTTTAGCTCCTCAGATTGGCGGCTACTTTACCCAGTTAAAAAGCTAACTTCGACGAGAAACCCATTTACCCAGTAAATACACACATACTATTGAGAATTACCTTGTACCCAAAAATTGCATCTTCATAAGTCTCATATGGACCAATAGTAATATCAATCTTAGAGTCCTACACCAGGAAAAGAAAAATGGTGGACATCTATCAAATGTCGTTATAATATTACACACATACATTCATATGTGTATTATCTTGATATTGAGCCACTGACCAGTTCCATCCATGCTATATCTGAGTCATAGTAGTCATTTGAAAGGAAGGCATTTGCCTTACTGTGTAGCAACCTCTTCAAACTGTACATGAGAAAGAATAATAAATTATATTTCCACTCCACAAAAACTCCAACAATGGATTAAGTTTTTTATCAAATTAAATTCAGCAAAGACCATGAATGAAAACAAGACTAAACAATACAAGCTATTAACCTGAAGTTAGAAAAGTACTCTACTTCGTCTGGGTTTAGAGATGCCAGTCTTTTCACCAGTTTTAGTGAGAACATCGATATACTCTACTTCGTCTTTTGCCATTTGATCGTCTATTGCCAATCGAGTCGAGACGAGTCGAAGCGAAACAAAAAACGAACAGAACTTTAGTTAGCTAATACATAAATAATATACAAATAAAATTTGAATGAAGTGTGTAAGAACACAGTGTTAAATTCCAATTTCAAGTATAACATTATTTAAGACATCGTCCACTGAAATATAATTATTGCTAAAGCTTACGTATATATGATTCTTTGTAGCATAACGCTTGTATAAAATAGCAAGGAATCAATGCATTCTAAGATTGTATCAGCAACAGGTAGAAGAATATGAAGAAAATATTATTTTCTTTCTATCTCTCTCTGTGTGATCTGTTTTTTTTCTTTTTGGTGTTTGGTTGAATGGAAAAAGAAAATATAGAGATGATGAAGAAGGTTGATAGTGGTGGTGGTGGTGGTGGAGCTCTTCAAGGATTTGCTCCTGTTTCTTCAACTACGGATTTCTGGAATTCGAGGAAGAGATCAGGTATTTTAATTAAGCTCTTTCAATAAGAAAATATAATTGGAATTTTATTTTTCAATCTAATTTGTATGATATTATTTATTTTTTACATGAATAAGTTGTGAATGCTCTGTTTTTGCATCCTTTGATTAGTCAGTAATAATGGGGGAATTACAATTACTGTCTTGACACGTTTATTTTATTTTATTTTAAATATTGTATTAGTATTATATTAGCTGGGTTTTGGTTGTTTGGTTTACCAAATCATCTCCCTCGCACATTCTTATACATTCATATAATTTATTTTATTTATGTTTGGCTTTGAGAACTAATAATATTTTTGTTTTGGAGGTTGATTATACCAACTGAATATTATTAGATATTTTTTTAATCTCCCGTCGCAAGAGTATTTTTGAATTTATCTATTATTTTCCTCACCAAACGTTAGTGTAATATTAGTAGAAAACCTTCTCAATATTTTGATAAAAATGATGATTTAGATAATTTGTCAATTTTCTATATAGCAATTAATGTCACAAACATTTCACTATTAACTATGGCATTGCATTTTGCTACTCCCTCGTCATCAGTCGAGGAGAGACATGTATTTAGAGACGGAAGTAGTGCTTAGAATTTACTTTTCATGTTCCAAGAAAATAAAGAAAATGTTTTTTTTTTTGGTAAGAAAATAAAGAAAATGATTAATGGGTAGCTTTTAAGTAAGATCTGTTTTTTTCTTTGCTTCTCTTTTTAAGCTTTATATATGATGATGTAAACCCCATACCTATATATTACTCTGCTTTTGGCATTGCCAACATGTACAATCATCCTTTTCAAGTTTCTATTTGCTCATTTTCGAAGACTTTCTTAAACTGGTACTGTATGTTAGTTGCTCCTTTATACTCGTATATATTTGCACCTTAGGACATAATTAATTAATTCATAATTATGGATAAGTGTTTGAAGTATGATGTGTGATCATTTCTATGTTAGACTAACAAAAAAGGATAAATTAGTGTTCGAGGATTAAAGGACCTGTCTCATATATACGATAGGAAGAACAAGTGGATGGAATATCTAGATATTTTACACGAAACCCTCTTGTAGAGGTTTTCTACAAGTGGGTGATCTAGACATTCCTATCACATTCCGAACCTATCTCAAGTCATTCGGAGCATTCCGGATAGTTGAACTCGCGGAATGTGACATTCTCCCCCACCTAAATCGGCAATGCCCCCATTGCCTCGAGTGGCTCCGCACAAAGCCTTAGAAAATCCTTCCATGGCTTAGCCGAATCTCTCTTGTCGGCACTCACTTCGCCATGCTTTGGATTTTCCCATGCTCCACCATGCTTCGGATCGTCTTCCGAAGTCTTGAACTCATCCCATGAGTTGATCGTATAGATGTCCCCCTGAACATCCACGACCTTCCGACGCCGCGACCACATAGCTACGTCGGATAGATAAATCGAAGCCGTATCGAGCTTTGTGGCATCGTCCAAGCATTCCCTAGCTCGGAAATAACGCTCCTTTATCCAAGGAAAATTATCAATTTCCCTTGCACTACGAACTCCATCGTAATGCATAGGCTTCGGAACATCCACCCTTACCCCTGATAGAGTGCTTAATGGCAAGTTCACATCGCTCCTTGCAACCTTCATCCGGTCTACCTCCGACACCAAGCCGGAAACCGTAAGCGAGAGTCTCCCCTGAGTTCCCTCTAGGCTAACTGCACGATTTTGAAGCCCCACACTATCTTTACGTAATGTCGCATTTTCTCCATGTAGCATTTCCGCGTCCCTCTTAACCTCGTCGGCCGTTTCCTTGACAACGTTATTGTGGACATGAACCTCTTCACGGAACTTAGCAAGCTTCTCCCCGAATTTCCTCAAGTCGGCGCTCATACTCAATCTAACGCTCTTGAACTCGGATCGTAGATCGTCAACTCTATGAGCGATCCTTTCATTGAGAACCCCCACATCCCGTGAGTGTTTCTCCAATCCTAGCCCAATCGCTTGGAACCGTTCTTGCCCCCCGGCTACGAGTTCCTCCAAGTTAATGAGTCGTGCACCAAACATAGGATCAACGGATCGATCCCTCCAACTCTTGGATTGCTTTTCCATGTTTCTTTCCACAACTTTGTCGACGTTTCCGGCCATCACGAACGAGGCTTTGATACCACCTGTCACGTACTTAGACTTTTGTCGACTAAGTATGTGCGGCACTTGGCTTTTATTCGGCCAAGTCAGCCTATATCTTGCTTTGCGGAAGCGATTTTAATGCCTAAGAGCTTTGAAAGTAACTTAGAATGTAGAGATTTGTGTTAAGTAAGAATAACTCTTTATTCCTCTTAAACTTATAATGAGATCGTGAGTGATTATACAAGAGAGGGCTCTCCCCCTTTATATAGGCAACAAAAATATCCTAAGTAATGACACCTAGAATGAACACTAGAAAGTTCTATACAAGTGGGAAATAATATCTCTACCAAGACTTTTCTACAAAACCCTCTCCAAGGGGTTTCCTAAATATCTAGATATTTATACAAAACCCTCTACAAGAGGTTTTCTACAAGTGGGTGGAATATCTAGATATTTCTACATGAAACCCTCTTGGAGAGGTTTTCTACAAGTGGATGGAATATCTAGATATTTTACACGAAACCCTCTTGTAGAGGTTTTCTACAAGTGGGTGATCTAGACATTCCTATCACATTCCGAACCTATCTCAAGTCATCCGGAGCATTCCGGATAGTTGAACTCGCGGAATGTGACAATTTGTTGGAAACACTAAGGGATCAGTATTGCTAAATCTGCATAAAGCCTATTAAGTGTAATTCTATTATGAAGTAAAGTAACAAGATAATCATGTATTACAAATATATGAATGCAGGCTACGTTGTTGCTAAAGATTCTCGAGAGCATGAATTTTCAATCCTCTGCTATGGCAGTTCTCTATCTCGATGCAATGGGTAGGTAGTAGTTACTTAAGGAACAATTTCTTGGGAGGAAGCTCAAATGACAGACCACTCGGTGAGTTTACTATTTCACTATACGAATTAAGTTAACATAATATTGATATCTGTCATTGGCATGTTTGTGTTTGACTTGCTTCACCTTCGCTTTAACGATAGATGAAGATACTGCACAACCTCCATCCATTTAAGGATCTAATTAGTTCTACATAGAATAAAAATGAAGAAAGAGAGGAACCCATTGTGAGTGAATAGAAAAGCTTTGAAAGTACTGTATGTGATTAGATGGTATAATTTATGGTCGGCAAGTCTCTTTTGCTCAAATATATGTCGTGAGCGCCAATGCAATTAGCCTGGTGTACTGCTCAAATGAGAAACTTTGACCAGATCTAAGAATTTCTTGTACAAATTAAGTAAGATCAAACTACATATTATCAATAAGGAACGATAATCGTTACTCTATACTCCAACCAAAGCAGGCAAACGATAATCATAAAAGAAAACTGTATGATACATCTAAGTTACCTCATTCCTTGATGTAATGGAAAATGTAGAAGATGCAAATTCCAATCAATTAAACAAGTTTAATAAAAGCAAATGACACATTTCTAGAGTAATGCTATTTGTACAAAGCGATTTCAAAGCGATTTTCAATGGTGGTGTCAGTGTACAGTACTTATCAAGAAGTAAACTTGCAGAGTCTTTGTCACCTTTTTCTCATTAATTAATTCAACTGTCTTATGTATATGTACATATTTATACTAGAAAACATCTGTTTGTACGAAATGAAAATAAAAGGACTTTATCTCTTGTAGACGACACCGTTTTGTATGTTTTGAATATAACGGTCAATTGGGTAAGAACTGACTGATGCGGTGGAGCTGATGAAGGAGACCGTCGCCGTCGATCGACCTTGTAAGCTAATTAATTCTGGCTTTTAATCAATTTATTGTGGCTGATGCAGTGAGGTATTGGCTGAATGAAAACAGAGTTTTAGGCCTGATTTGTAACGGTCATAGTCAGGATAGTAGGCTTAAGTTACCAGAGAAATGGCAGGTTCCGACAGGTGGAGTACTTAAGTTAAACTTTGATGCCTCTTATGTGTATGGTAGATCGCGCAACTGGTTTGGGTTCATTGCACGCGATGGTAATAAAGCGGCCCATTATCTAGCTGCTATGAATGGTAATCTACCTTTAGTTTGTTTCACGTTTTCTTCGTTGCCGTACAATGTAGCTTCTCAAGTCCTTTTGGACAACGCTTAATTTATAAAATCTACTTTCCTTCAAAAAAAAAAATTACTAGCTAGCTGATTAAAATGCCCAAAAATAAGTTAGTTCTTATTAAGAGTAATTAATTATACCCCTTTAATTAATCTCTTGCATTATTCTAAAATGGAGATAATGTGAGAGTCAACGGAGACAATTATGCTTTGGCAACTACTATTGCATGCAGGACACTAAAATATTGGATGCCTTGTGGATGAAGTTATGTGTTTGAGTTTAGCAGTAAGGAAAAAATGCAAAGGAAATGAAATAAAATTAATGCCCTGTTTATGGCACTTTGATTCGAGCAGTGTTGAAAACCGTCTCAAGGAGAAAATAAAATTAAAAACAGGGGCACAAGGATATATAAATTGAGGGATTGAAAATCCGTCTTTGAATTTTGGAGATTATACTGTGGAGATCAAATCGATAGACGCTCAGTACTCTGTTGGGAAAGGGGTTATTGTTCTTGTAACCGGTTCCTTAACTGGAAATGACAATGTGATAAAGAAATTCTCTCAGTCATTCTTTTTAGCTCCTCAGATTGGCGGCTACTTTACCCAGTTAAAAAGCTAACTTGGACGAGAAAACCATTTACCCAGTAAATACACACATACTATTGAGAATTACCTTGTACCCAAAAATTGCATCTTCATAAGTCTCATATGGACCAATAGTAATATCGATCTTAGAGTCCTACACCAGGAAAAGAAAAATGGGGGACATCTATCAAATGTCGTTATAATATTACAGACATTCATTCATATGTGTATTATCTTGATATTGAGCCACTGACCAGTTCCATCCATGCTATATCTGAGTCATACTAGTCATTTGAAAGGAAGGCATTTGCCTTACTGTGTAGCAACCTCTTCAAACTGTACATGAGAAAGAATAATAAATTATATTTCCACTCCACAAAAACTCCAACAATGGATTAAGTTTTTATCAAATTAAATTCAGCAAAGACCATGAATGAAAACAAGACTAAACAATACAAGCTATTAACCTGAAGTTAGAAAAGTACAGCCGTATTCTAGATTAAGGCAAGTGTGACTTATCTTTTATAACAGTAAGGAATGCACGGCTAAATTAAACTCAAGGATAAATATACATAACGTATTCAATATTTCTCTTTTACCACATTATAATGAAACTAGTAATCGTTCTTGAATCCGACATTGACCGTGTTCGATATTGATTTCGATCTTCCAGTTTCGTTACGATTCTAAATTCAATTCCCCAATTCAAAATACATATATAACACTTACTGAGCTGAAATGTGACCTGCACTGGAAATATCCCACAAGCCAGGCCATGAATCCTTTGAATCGACTCGTTTTTGCAAAAGAAGCTGTTGTGTGCTCTCTGCATAAATCCAAACATGAACTGCCCGGTGATAATCTCCATCTCGATGAACATCTCCCCTACAAAAAATCGAAACATTCACAATAAGAGAGACAAAATCAAAAATGAATGAAATTTTTTTCGAAGAGAAAACAAACTTGCCTGGGTTTAGAGATGCCAGTCTTTTCACCAGTTTTAGTGATAATATCGATATTCTCTACTTCGTCTTTTGCCATTTGATCGTCTATTGCCAATCCAGTCGAAGCGAAACAAAAAAAAAAAACAGAACTTTAGTTAGCTAATACATAAATAATATACAAATAAAACTTGAATGAAGTGTGTAAGAACTGTTGGTTTGGATAGTTTTGCGGTTAAAGAAAGAAACGATAATGGTTGAAGCTCTGTTTTTTGGAAAGAAAAATATGAGGACCAAACTGCAAACCTGAAGTATCGCAGGGACTAAACTGTCAAAAATGCTGCAAAGTTGCTGGAAATCGTGATGAACTGTGATTGAATGAGTGGAGCTCAAGGAAGAGATTTTACAGCTGTTAAATGAAATACAATAAAAAATTATGTGATTGGTTGATGTAAAAGTGAGATTTTTAGTATTTTGGCTATAAAGCCTCTTCTTTGTAATTGTCTTCCGTTAATGAAAATCTGGGTTCTTTCAAATACTATCAAAATGTAGAAGCTTTACAGTATTGCCGTTTTTATTTTTCTATGTTAGAATCAATAAAGCCTCTTCTTTGTAATATGTTCAGTTAATGAAATTCTGAGGTCTTTGCAAGAGTGTGAAAATGTAGATTCCTTAAGCATTCACGTTTTCTAATTTCTGCCTTAGTAGTTAGTTAAATAAAGTAGTGTTAGCTAGTTTTATCTTTCCAGTGTCTATAAAATCTCAGCTTTTCTACTTCAACTAGCCATATTACTATACTACCATCAATCAAAATCTGTGTTTTTCGTGTTCCTTTAACACTAGAAATCATAGTTCAAGCTTCAGGTTTTGATTTTCTATCCCAGAAAGTTTTTTTAAATGCCAAAGTTTGTCTCTAACATTTGATCAAACACCTTTCGTTCATGGTTTTCTTCATGACCAAGCTACCATATTTTCTAAGCAAATAGAACTTTATTTCCTTTGTTTTTTGATTGCTTGAATTATTGGTTCTTTGTGTCACTTAGAAGCAATTTAAGTGTGGGCAAGAGATACATCAAGCTGACTTGATTTTCAAGTTTTCTTAATATGCCCACAAACTGTTCGATCAAATGTTTGTGAGAATCCAGAAATTTTTTTTTCTTTCTAAAATAGCTAGCTGGAGTATCACACTCGACAACAAATGCTGGGAAGACCATTTTGCAGTTGGGATCATTGCAGGATTGACGAAAACAGAGGGTCAAATATGCTTAGGAAGCAAGCTATCATCTATGCCTACAAGTTGTTCGATGAAATGCATCCAAGAAGCTACATTTTCGCAAACTATGAGTGCCGCACAGTAGTGAATATAATAGGGAATTGACTCGTCGGTTTACAACAAGAACACAGTGTTAAATTCCAATTTCAAGTATAACATTATTTAAGACATCGTCCACTGAAATATAATTATTGCTAAAGCTTACGTATATATGATTCTTTGTAGCATAACGCTTGTATAAAATAGCAAGGAATCAATGCATTCTAAGATTGTATCAGCAACAGGTAGAAGAATATGAAGAAAATATTATTTTCTTTCTATCTCTCTCTGTGTGATCTGTTTTTTTTCTTTTTGGTGTTTGGTTGAATGGAAAAAGAAAATATAGAGATGATGAAGAAGGTTGATAGTGGTGGTGGTGGTGGTGGAGCTCTTCAAGGATTTGCTCCTGTTTCTTCAACTACGGATTTCTGGAATTCGAGGAAGAGATCAGGTATTTTAATTAAGCTCTTTCAATAAGAAAATATAATTGGAATTTTATTTTTCAATCTAATTTGTATGATATTATTTATTTTTTACATGAATAAGTTGTGAATGCTCTGTTTTTGCATCCTTTGATTAGTCAGTAATAATGGGGGAATTACAATTACTGTCTTGACACGTTTATTTTATTTTATTTTAAATATTGTATTAGTATTATATTAGCTGGGTTTTGGTTGTTTGGTTTACCAAATCATCTCCCTCGCACATTCTTATACATTCATATAATTTATTTTATTTATGTTTGGCTTTGAGAACTAATAATATTTTTGTTTTGGAGGTTGATTATACCAACTGAATATTATTAGATATTTTTTTAATCTCCCGTCGCAAGAGTATTTTTGAATTTATCTATTATTTTCCTCACCAAACGTTAGTGTAATATTAGTAGAAAACCTTCTCAATATTTTGATAAAAATGATGATTTAGATAATTTGTCAATTTTCTATATAGCAATTAATGTCACAAACATTTCACTATTAACTATGGCATTGCATTTGCTACTCCCTCTCTCATCAGTCGGAGAGAGACATGTATTTAGAGACGGAGGCTGTGCTTACAATTTACTTTTCATGTTCCAAGAAAATAAAGAAAATGATTAATGGGTAGCTTTTAAGTAAGATCTGTTGTATGGACTCTGAAAACTTTAAATCCATTTTTTTGCTTTGCTTCTCTTTTTAAGCTTTATATATATTACTCTGCTTTTGGCATTGCCAACAATCATCCTTTTCAAGTTTCCATTTGCTCATTTTCGAAGATTTTCTTAAACTGTATGTTACTTGCTCCTTTATATTCGTATATATTTGCACCTTAGGACATAATTAATTAATTCATAATTACGGATAAGTGTTTGAAGTATGATGTGTGATCATTTCTATGTTAGACAAACAAAAAAGGATAAATTAGTGTTCGAGGATTAAAGGACCTATCTCATATATACGATCGGAAGAACAAAGTTTTCATTATCTTATCGGATATTTCTTATGCATAATAAATTTGTCCGTTGGACGAGCCTCCGACTAAGTACCTTAATTAGATGCTTTAGCTTAATTATACTAACAAACAAATAAAGAAATCAATATTAAAAATTAGTTACTCTAGTCTCTACATTCATAAATTTGGACTTTGGAACTGATTTTTTCAGATATTTCTGGATTTTCTTTCTGTTTAATGGAAGCTGAAATGTCCTGTTTGATAACAATTATTATACACATTTTACCATTCACGATGACATTAAAATGATCAATGTTTCAATTTTTCAATCATTCTTCTAGGACTTGGTTACAATCTCATTGGAAAAACAGATTTACTTAATTTGCTAATTGCTATAGTTTAGTATCTATAGAAATAGTAACTTGTTTCTAACAGCTAGCGGGAGGAATTTAGTCAAAGTAACTGAGGACTCGTTTGATAAAACACCCCCCAAACAGGAAGAATTTCCAAAAGAGGAAAAGATGGAGGATCAGGAAGAACCGACTCCTCCCGTTTTATCAGAGCGTCGAAAGGCGCTCTTCGAGCCATTGGAACCGATAGATAGTATCAATGGACGACGACTACTATTCAACGAGTCGTTGCTACCACCACCTGACTTCGACTCAGCATCCTATCCAAAAGGTTGGTTGATCGGAAAGAAGAGAAAGCTTGTCAATGTTGACGTTGTCGAGAGCATGCGAAGGATTGCTGTCCAAGAAATGAATAGAAAGGTACTCGTATGATAGCATTCGCCGTTCCCTTAGTTTTACTATATATTCAATTTAGTCGTTAAATTTATGAAAGTTCCGATATTTTTTGTAGGATCGAGAAATTAATGGGCTTAACGAGCAATTGGAGGAGGATGCTAGATGTCTAGAGCATCTTCAAGTCCAACTTTTGCAGGAAAAAAGTAAGAGGGCAGAAGTCGAAAGGGAGAATGGAATGTTACAAAAACAAATCGACTTGTTGATGAACATGTTACAAGAAAATGAACCAGTAGATGATGAACAAGGCACCGATGAACCCCAGCCTTAGTTCTGTCCGGTATTTTATTGTATTACCTTTTATTTTTTTATTTTTTTGTAGGCTTGTTTATTAATTTGGGGAGTTAGAAAGAATTATATACATATCATGCATATATACCATTAAGGATCGTGCCTCAAGTTTGAGATGGCACACGGTCCTAGTCATTACTAGCGTTTCCATGGTGGTCGTTTTGTTAGACGATTCTCAAAGCTTGAAGTGTGTATAAACAAATATTTGTTTATCTCTGTTGTAAATCATTTAAATCTATAAAATTGTATTCGGACTCTATGGATAGAAAATTAGTTCTTTCAAATTATTAATGACATATATGCTCTGGAGGCTTGTTGCAGGTTCCTTGAAGCTCATAGTAGATGTCAAATTTACTAATTAGCTCGTTCATAGGGTAAATTTTACTAATTAATTAGCTCATCATAGACGTGGCATATCTATTTATCACGTGCAATCTTTTGATCGATTGTTGAAATAAAATTAGTTGAGAAAGAGACGAATCATCTTGATGAGGGGATAGCTTTCAAGATTCAATCTTCTGTATACAAATAGATATTTAATCATCAAAGATTTTGGTTTCTTAAGCAACTTATGAAAATGCCTGGAATTGCTTTGTGTAAATGGAGCCATGATTCTGAGTAAAGCCCATTGAATCCGACATCTCCTGACATCTGTTGCTTTGTGTAAAGAACATCACCATTCATAAAAATTGATGATAGGGAGAAAGTTTAATTTTTAACGATTTCAACCCAAGTTTACTTTCATTTCTATCAAATCTGATAAGTTTTGGACAAGTGCTGTGGAGATATTGCAAGTGCAAACAACTAGTTAAGTATATAACTAGGGCGGAACTCGGTGACTTTGAGGATGCTACTCCTAAATGGGAGGATTTAATCCTTGTAACCATGCACTAAGACGTGTGCTGTTACAAAGTTGTTAATCAAGTTTTTGCTACACATCGACATAACTACTAGCATCTTCAGTTGGAATTCAGATAGGGTCGAACAAGCGAAAAAAGACGATAGTATCGGTCGACTTCTTACTTTATGCTCTTTTAATTAGCATCCTAGCTTGTGTTCATTGTTATTTGGTTGGTGGATGACATCTATCTAACCTTGACTTGCATTTAATTTTTATATACTCTTTCATATTTTATCCAGATAGTTTAATCGTGAACGTGACCTATAATTTTTACTTATTTTTAGAGATAAATATTTTCATCCATGAGTTATTGTCAGTAGAGAAGAGCAAACTCAGCCATTAATTTTTTTAATAATATGTTTTCTCAAATATATATATATATATAAAGTATATGAGTAGACAATTCCTGTGTTGTGAGTCATATGACCCAACTTGGTTTTATTTTCACACAAAGAAACCTTCAAGTGGGATATATATATATATATATACATATATTTTGATAATGAAGGAATATTATTAACATTTAATCAAATTAAAATAGCTTATTTACTTGTCAATACTCCTAACTTCTGAATTCCCGGTTTTGTAATCATCTAATTGTATTAATACACAGTATATATGTAGTACTATAAAGTCTCGGAAGAAAATAATCGATCCTTAAATTAATTATTTAGTGGACCCACTCAGAACAAAATGATTCCATTTTCTGCAAACTCAAACGCAATTCAGAGTACTAGATATGAAGAAAGTCTTGATATGTCCCCATTAGAGAAAGGGACAATGTATATGAATGGAACAAAGCTACAGAACGAGCTCTCTTTTTCATATATGGTGCGAGTTATTTTTCGGAAGAAAATAGTTGTAGTATATATCTTAGCACAAAGATTTATACCTGTTACATCTTTCGATTCCGCTCATCTTAACAAATGGGACCAACATAAGGTTAACGTGATTAAGTAATAGATTCCGAACTCATTATTTGTGTAACCTTACGGTAGTTTGGAACTTCGGATGTGGAAGATTCTCCTCATCACCTACGGTTCTTTATAGTTTAGATCGGGCTAAAATTTTAATTTGGAAAATCGAGGACAGTTTACACAATCAGTGGCGGAGTTAGGACCCGAGCTCGGTGGATTCAAATTCTAAATATAATAATGGAACTTATAAATTTATGGGGTCAAATAATTTTAAAATGGGTTTAAATTAAAACCAATGGGTTCAAATTATACATGGGTCTATTGTGATGTGTTGGGTGATGGTTTCTATGATCATTCACCGACTGTGGACACATTGAAGAGCTTTCAACAATAAAAACCAATGGCATTCCGATTCTATAATATGTGGATGAAGAACAACAACTCCAATGCTCTTGTAGCAGAAGCTTGGGAGACTCAGTTTGAGGGCAATCCTATATATATATATTGTGGCAGAAGCTAAAGCTTGTTAAACAAAGATGAAAGTGTCAAACAAAAGGGAATTCTATTATATTTCTAAGTGAGTTTAACCAGACATTTTTTGTGGGGTTTATATGTTTTTTTAAGGTAAAGATTGAATTTTTATGGAAGAAAAGACTTGGGTTTTGAGTTTAGGGAAAGATTTTTGTAAAATGTAATTGAAGATGGAAATGAAGATCAAGAAGGATCTGATTATTATTGAATGAATGATTCTCTGTTACAAGGTATGTATATTTATACATGATGAATAGAGTCCTACTATGGACAAGCATATTAGTCCAACAAGAACACAAGTCTATCTAAGTGAGTAATTCAAATAGAATCCTAAAGAATTCCAACGTGTGTTCATTGTATCTGCTGACTGTATCTGCTGACTGTATCACCCCCCCGCAAGATGAATGTTCGTGACATTCAGATTGGACAGAAGTCGACGAAAAGGAGCCAGCCCCAAAGCCTTGGTAAACAAGTCAGCAAGCTGAGACTGAGAAGGTGTATGATGCAGCGAAATGAGTCCAGCTTGAAGTTTTTCACGAGTGAAGTGGCAATCAATATCAACATGTTTCGTCCTGTCATGAAACACAGGATTTTGAGTAAGGGCGAGAGCCGATTTGTTGTCACAATGGAGAGGAACCGGTAATCGGGGTTTGAGGCGGAGCTCGGAAAGCAAATTCACTAACCACAGAATTTCACAAGTAGTCAAAGCAAGGGCTCGATACTCTGCTTCGGTCGAGGAACGACTGACCACAGACTGCTTTTTGGCGCGCCAACTGACTAAACTATTGCCGAGAAGAACACAATAACCGGAAATAGAGCGTCGGCTGGTGCGACAGCCAACCCAATCGCTATCACTGTAAGCCCGAAGGAGTGGGAAGGATGGGCTGGAAGATGAAGCAGCAGGGTAGAAAAGCCCATTACCAATAGAGCCCTTGAGATAACGCAGGACACGCTGAGCTGCAGAGAGATGGGCCTGAGTTGGACAGTCCAAAAATTGAGAGAGCTGTTGGGCTGCAAACGTGACGTCGGGCCTAGTAGCATTGAGATAGAGCAGGCGGCCCACAAGCCGGCGATAGGACGACGCCGCAACTGGAGAGAGTTGGGGTTCATCTGGCGACGGGCGACGAAGCTTCACGGTGGTGTCCATCGGAAAATCAACCGGAGCCGACGCCAGGTAACCCGAATCCTCCAGAATTTCGAGAACATACTTCCTCTGACACAAAGAAATCCCGCGTGAAGAACGAGCAACCTCAATCCCTAAGAAAAATTTCAAGTCGCCCAAGTCTTTGATGGTGAAATCTGAGTGGAGAAACTGTTTAATTGCAGTGATATGGGACAACGATGAGCCGGCAAGGAGGACATCGTCGACATAGACCACCAGAAAAGTGGAATGGCCATCCTTCTCCTGGAAGAACACGGACTGGTCGGAGTGAAGCTGAGTGAAGCCGAAACGAAGCAAAGTGCTGGTGAGTTTCGAAAACCATTGACGGGACGCCTGTTTGAGTCCATAGAGGCTTTTGCGAAGACGGCAAACAGACATGGCCGGAGCCTCAAACCCAGGTGGGACTTGCATATATATTGCCTCATTTAAATCCCCATGCAAGAAGGCGTTATTCACATCAAGTTGGTGTAAATGCCAGCCAAAGTGAGCTGCCAAAGCGATGATGAGACGAATGGAAGACATCTTTGCGACAGGTGAGAAAGTGTCGAAGAAATCGATTCCTTCTTTCTGCGTAAAACCTTTCGCCACTAGGCGAGCTTTATGCCTTTCAATTGTTCCATTGGGATGATACTTGAGTTTGTAAATCCACTGACAGCTGATCGGTTTCTTGCCAGGAGAAGAGGGACGATTTCCCAAGTGTGATTGGCTTCTAAAGCGGCAATTTCCTGAGCCATGGCGGCGACCCAATTCGGATCGGCAGCGGCCTGTGCATAATTGCGTGGTTCCTGTACAGAGGAGATATTGAGGACAAAAGACCTGTACTGTGGAGATAACCTGCTGTAATCAAGGTAAGCAGATAAAGGATATGGAACTATAGCAGTGCGTGTATCTATCATAGCATAATTAACATGAAAATCCGTTAAATATGATGGCTTTTGACGATGTCTGGATGATCTCCTAGGTGGAGGAGGCGCTGCAATCTCTGGCTGTGAAGATTGAAGGAGTGTTTGGGAGGGTGAGGACAGTGAGTGAGAAGGAGATGATGTGGTGGGAACAGGGTGATGGTCGAAGGTAGGCGGGCTGTCTAGGTCGATATTGTCTGCTGGAAGAGGCAGAACGACATCGGAGCTGGGAGCAGGGCCCTCGAATGGATCCCCACGAGGCAATGTAGTGTTGGAGAAAGGAAAGTAATGCTCCAAAAAGGTAACATCTCGAGACACTTGATATTGTTTGGTAGTGAGGTTGAATAATGTGTATCCGATGGATTGGGATGGATATCCTAGAAATATGCAGGGGTGAGCTCTAGGATCGAATTTTGTTCTATTCCTAGCGAGGGTAGAAGCATAACAGAGACAACCGAAAACTTTGAGGTGAGAGTAGTTCGGTGGTTTGTTAAAGAATGCTTCATAGGGAGAGATGTTGCCTAAGACTTTTGACGGTAGACGGTTGATGAGAAAGCAAGCTGTGAGTATAGGGTCGGACCAGAATGCTAATGGTAAATTGGACTGAAACATGATTGCTCTTGCAACTTGCAGGAGATGCTGGTGTTTACGCTCGACTCGGCCATTTTGTTGAGGTGTTTCGACACAAGAAAGTTGGTGAAGGATGCCTAAATCACGGTAGAGAGAGGTAAGTTTGAACTCAGAGCCATTATCGGTTCGAATAGTTCTAACTTTGGCATTAAATTGCGTGTGAATTAAGTGTATGAAATGTTGTATGTGATGGGAAGTTTCTGACTTAGCTTTCATGAGATAAACCCAAGTGATTCTAGAAAAATCATCGACTATGGTGAGAAAATAACGAAACCCTTTGTAGCTGGTTGTTTTATATGGCCCCCATATATCCATATGTAAAAGTTGACAAATAGAATCGGCTTTATTATCACTAAGAGAAAAGGGTTGTCGTTTCTGTTTTGCTAATGGACAGATAGTGCAAATAGGCAGTGAACTGTTATTATTAATAAGAGAAAATTTGGAGTTTATGACATGCATTTTCTCACTAGACGAATGGCCTAACCGACTGTGCCATAAAAATGCAGGTGTGACAACTGACTTTGGAATCGAAAGAGGAATATGAAACGAAGAAAAAAAGACACGCTGGGTGGAGCGGAGCATGGCGGTGATGGACAGCTGAGTGACGGACTATGGAAAAGAAACAGGCCGCGGTGAAGCTTAGCTGTGCCAATCATCCGACCCGATTGGTCCTGGAGAAAACATAAGCAACCAAACAAGGTTAGACGAAGAGAATTCTGCATGAGTAGTTTACTTACTGAAAGCAGGTTATAGTGAAAACTAGGAACACATAACACATTGTGCAAGGTAAGATTGTGGTGAAGTGAGAGAGAGCCGGTGTGAGAGATTTTAACTGTTGATTTATCAAGTAATGAAACATACGAATGAGCGAGGGATTTAGCATTACAAAGAGAAGACAAGTTGTGAACTATGTGGTCAGTAGCCCCAGTATCCAAAATCCAGGTAAGATTATTTGATTGAGTAGGAAGGAGATCATTACCAGACATATAATCAATATTACCATTGATAGAATGAACCTGTGGAGATGGCATGTTGTTCAGCAAGGCGATGAGTTTGCTCATTTATTCCTGGTTTATGGTAGTGAGAGGCTGCTCTTTGGCGGATTCTGAGACAACGGTAGGAGTTCCTGAGCTGACAGAATTGGCGGCAGGTTTCCCTCTGGTGAACTTGTAATCAGGAGGAAAACCAATGAGGCAGTAGCACTTATCAGCGGTGTGATTTTTCTTGCCACAATGACTGCAAACAAGGCCGGATGCGTCGGAGCGATTATGGTTGTTGGCGGTCCGACGGGCTGCAGAAGAGGGTTGAGTTTTGGCTGCCATTGCATTGACAGTGTGGTCAATGGAGGTAGAAGACAGAGAGTGTTGAGATTCTGCCTGTATGATAGCAGAAAATATTTGTGACATCCGTGGTAATGGATCAGCGGCAAGGATCCGATCTCTAGTGGATGTAAATTCGTCATTCAGGCCATTGAGGAAATACAAGGCCATGTTCCTGTGTTTTGCGCTGCGCAAAGTTGGAAGAAGAAGACAAGAACAACGAGGAGAACAAGTGCAAGCAAGAGGTGGATCATAAGCATCAAGTTCAGACCAGATAGTTTTGAAGCGTGAAAAATAAGAGTTTACACTAAGAGAACCTTGTTTGAGAGAGTGTAAATCTTGTTGAAGCTTGAAGATGCGAGCAAGGCTACCTTGGGAGAAACGCTCAATGATGTCGGTCCAAATGTCTCTAGCACTGCTGTAAGTGATAAGAGATCCTCTGGTTTCAGGGGAAACTGAGTTAAGGAGCCAAGATTTGACGATGGAATTAGCACGCCGCCAATCATTATAGGTAGCGTCGGTAGGCGCTGGTGCCGGGATTTCCCCATTGACAAGGCCGAGTTTAAGTTTAGACTCAAGAGAAGTTGTCATGGAGATAATCCAAGAGTGGTAATTGAATTCAGTGAGCAGTTCACTGACGAGGCTCTGGTTGGGTGATTCGCTAGCAGCGACAAACAAAGGGTTTGAGGATTGGGCATCACCGAAAAAATGGCTGGTGAGGGAGGAGGATGATGAAGAAGACGAAGAACTAGCCATTGTGAATGGGAGGATCGAGATTAGGCTGATACCATGTAAAATGTAATTGAAGATGGAAATGAAGATCAAGAAGGATCTGATTATTATTGAATGAATGATTCTCTGTTACAAGGTATGTATATTTATACATGATGAATAGAGTCCTACTATGGACAAGCATATTAGTCCAACAAGAACACAAGTCTATCTAAGTGAGTAATTCAAATAGAATCCTAAAGAATTCCAACGTGTGTTGATTGTATCTGCTGACTGTATCTGCTGACTGTATCAGATTTCATCAAAACCATCATTTTGGTGTCGGAAGGAGAGAGATTGTGAGAGAGATAGCTAGAGCCTGCTTGATAGTAAAAAATGTATCTTTCATTTGTCAATTAACTAACTACTGATAAGCTTATTTAAAAATGTAAACCTTTTTTTATTTTAAAAAAAAAATGTATACGAGGAAAATGTTATTGAGATTATAATTTTAGTTTGGTTTGTTGATGTGTTCGTTAATGTGTTCGTTGGTGGATAATGTCAATAGGAGGGAATCAAATTTGAATAATGTGTGAACATTGCTCGGTTTGGTTTGGTAATAGACGTTAGAAACTACAATCAAATTGAAATCAGATGTATTCATTTCGTGTCTTTATGGCCATATCATGTTTATGTTTAACAAGTCATATCAAAGTGGGGTCGATCAATTTATGGCCTATTCATGTTTAACAACGAGTTCGGTATAAATAAATCCAAATCAAAAAATTGAGAGGGACTGTATCTTCCCATTTTAAAATACTAGGGACTGTATATTCCATATTTGAAATTATAGGGTCTGTATTCACCAATTCTAAACCTTTTTAATTTACATATAGTCCGAGGCGTCATCACTTCCTCGTGAAGTAGCATCAAAAAATCAAAATAAAAAAAATAAAAAAACTTCCTCATGAAGTATATATCAAATCAATCAACCTCTTTACTTTACTTTACTTTACACAAGAATTGCCATGGAAGCTGGCTTCTTACTTTATTCCAAATTTAATGATTTTTAAAACGGTTTATGATTAAAAATATATATATTTTTTTTTTGAAAAACAAATATCTGCAAAATTCTTATAAACTCCACCAAAATATAAAAATAGTGGGTTAATATGGTCTATCTCATTCAAGGTAAATCAGAAGAGTATATATACTCCTCTATGGTATACAAAGACAAAAAGCTTAGGAATGTGGTATTGTTTAATACATATACAGTATTTAAGGAGGGGAGGAGAAATTGTTATTATTGTTAAGATTCATGGAGCCATAATATAAATCATTCTTTCTTACTTTAAAAAAAAAAATCTTTCTTTATCATGTGTTAATCAATCCATATTAAATTTGAAATTACCAAATTGAAGACAAGTGGTAATATATATTCCATATTCACGAGATGCACGCTGGTCTCTTTAGTCAACAAGAAGCAATACAACAAAGATGATTAGATGAAGGAAAGAATATTGGTCCATAGTGGTGATGGGTCGGGACACGAACTTTACAGCATGTCAAGAGGAACTTTTTCAACTTTAATCAGTCCAAGTAAGTACCGATGATTAGTTTCTATCAAACAATGTAGCAACTCACAAATTAATTACCTTATAAAATAATTTGAATAATAAAATCTCGCACTACATTCGAAAGGGTTTTATTTTTCGATTTATCGTAATTTAAAAATATCATATATAAATTCGAAATCAAAGTAGAAAGTTGATCTAAATGCATGATTTTCACCACTTTAAAGTTCAAACTTGTGGAAATTAGAAGAAAAAATATACTGCTTGTACATACCCCTGCATTATATATGAGCTGGATTACACGAATAGGAGCAGCAATAACCCAACTGCACCCGGTGGTTTCACCAAAGGAAATGCAGTTTTATATTCTAGGCCTTCCCAACCAGGAACTGTCTTCTTCGCTTCAGGGAGCCAGGACCTGCAAAGGATAACCCAACTGCCGTAAGATAGCCCTTGTCTAGCACACAAAGGATCATGACAAAAATAAATTAAGAAGGACCCTGTTATTACTGTGTTCACGCTTCACATGCATTGAACCATATAATTATAAAAACAAGCGAATTTAAAAAAAAAAACAAATTTCTACTAAACTTTCAGAAGGTAATAGTTATGAAATTTCTCCATCACCTCGCTTCATTCTCGTGGCCGACAATCCTTTCCTTCTCTCCACTCAATTTTTCAACACCTACACTGAGTCGCCTATCTAACCCTACCACTTTCCTTTGTCTCTTAATAATGCTTATTATTCATGTAATTATATGAGACGGAGGATTTCAAAACAACCTATTTTCATCAAAGACAAAATTTTCATGAGAGAGATTCTGAAATAGAGAAATTATCATCGTTCCAGTTGCAATTTAACTCAACACAGTCCAATTACAGAATACAAGAAATTTAATACAATTCCGGTAAGCTATCATTGATTTCGATCCTAGTTAAATTATCAAATAAATCAAATAAATTCTAGAAAAATGTTTTCTATAATATAGGAGCTCCGGAATCTACCTATATCATTTCCGTCACGATCCGACCGGAATCGGAGTAGGAATCGGTCTGACCGAGAGAATTGACGCGTTGACCACATCAAATCGGACCGAAATCGCGTGAACCGTCGTCGCTGACGCCAAGAGAGACCCCGAACGAGTTCGAATCGAGCGGAACCGATCGTTGACCATTGAACCGAAACTTCAAGGTAAGAATTCAACTCCTTAATCTATGCCAATCAATTCGATTTTCATGTCAAAACGATCCTTAGGAAGTATAGAATAACATACTAAAAGAGGGAGGAGAAATAACGATTTTGTTTTTTAACCGAAACTTAAAATCGAAATTAAAGACAAAGCGTTACGAATTAGACAAAAATAACCTTATTTTCGGAATCCTCACGTGGAGAGCTTCGATTTGCATGCTGGATTGTGGAGGAGATGTAGTAATGAAGGTGAAGGAGATGTAGTAATGAATGATCGTGTAAATGAAGGAGAAGGAGATGTAGTAATGACTTTTAAATATCAAATGAACATTTTGTCCTCAAGTCAATAAAATAATTACAAAAATATCTTATGTATTCCGGAATAATCGAAGGGTATTACTGTCTTTTCATTATTCCGAACCTAGTTATCTTCCTAACTTAATATTTACAGTTTTATAATTACTACTAATAAAAACTTTACAGTTGAAGTGTTGAACATAAAGATCATCCATGCAAAGACTTAGTCGTGAAAATTTTCCTAATTAAGGAAGGATATACTAATTAAATATATTTAGACATATCCGAGGAAAGTTTAAACTAATTAAATGTATTATACATATCTAATAAAAGGAAGTTATGCATACATATATAAGTGAATCTTAAAAAAAATCGTTCATACATATATATATATATAACCTCCCTAATGTTTTGTTTACTCTACAATATATCCTCATTTATTGAAATTGTTTTTAAAAAACTCCCTGTTATGGCTAAGCCTGCATTTTCTTTCTTCCGTCAATATTTGTAATTTACTCAATCTTTTAAATATTACGACCAAATCAATAATATTTCCAATCTATATATGTTAATTAAATAGAACAAAAAACATGTTACCATAAGTATAATCTAGTCTTTTTTATATATATTTTTTGTGTATAATAGTTAACTAAAACTTTTATCATGTCAATATTAATATATTTTGATAGATTAAATTATGTAAAATTTGAAAATATTCGCGGTGCGACCATATATATACTTAGAAAATATATAATTTGTTACAACTCAATTTATTTTACTCTACGTAACATAGGGTGCGTTCGTTTTCATCCTTGCTCCAAATTATTTTGTTTTTAGTTGTTTTTTTGTTGTTTTTCGATGCTTTTTCATGTTTAAAGATTTACCCTAGTTAGATTAAAATAATATTAAATTTTTTAATAGTGGTTAATATTTTATAATTTTATAATAATATTTTATACTGTAGTTATATTAAAATAATATCTTCTGAATGAGAGAAGATAAATGCACATGTTATCAGAAATAATGAGAACAAAAATAAACAGATTTCACAAACAGACGCACAGAGATGAATCAAAACCAGCACACCAATAAGTTACAAAATTAAACTTCGGTTACATTTATATTTAGATTTTCCTCGAACTACCTATCGAAATTAAACCTCAAAGTTTCAAAAAAACTCTCCGCAACAAACGAAAGAGAAAAAATTTATTTAGATTTTCTCCTTCTTAAACCAATCAGGAAAAGAAAAACCCAAGAACTGAACAAATATGCAAATAAAACGATCAAATTGAAAAAGAAAAAATTACTAAATTTATTCAAGAAAAAAGAGATCAGGATTGCTAAGGTCAAGCACTAAGTGCTCAGCAGACGCCATTTTCCGGTCTAAGTTTTGGGGAGTTCCGGAACCGACAACGGCGGCGGGGTTTGGGCTGGCCGCACCGCCGGCGAAGGGCGCGTTGATTGAAAGGGATTGTGATAGATTTGCCATCGAGAGAGAGATAGAGACAGTAATGAAGAAGAAGTACTTAATTAATTAAGTACTGTATAAACGTCAAAAATAAATAAATTAAGTACTGTATATATGCTCTACACCGAAGGCTTCCTAAATGCTAGAGCATCAAAAAGCAAAACGAAACATGACAAAAACCCGAAAACGAACGAGGCATTAATCTCCTTTTGAGTTTCCTAACAACATTCATCTGATAGATAAATAAATTATTTTTTTCGGGACTACATCCTGACTTCGTCCCTCGATATCCATTAATATCCATTAATAGACTTGTCAACATAAAAAAATCAAAATTAAATGATAAAATCAGTCTAACAATATGGAAAATTGTAGTTAGATTCGTCTTTATCTTCATTCATCTTAATGAAAATCGTAGTTATATTCAAAAATACCCATTTAACAATTGGATTCGAGGCCAATAAAATAAAATGACCAATAAAACAGGATAATAATGAGAAATATTATTATTATGTTATCGAGACAAAAATAAATTAAGAAGGGTCCCATCATTACTGTATGCTCACACTTCACATGCATTGAACCATATAATTATGAAATGCGTGTTCATTTCAATAGTAAAAAAACAAATTTCTTCAAAAATTTCAGAAGGTAATAATTATGAAATGTTTCCATCACCTCATTTCACCCTCGTGGCCGACAACCCTTTCCTTTTCTCCACTCAATTTTGCCAGCATTAAAAACTCCGTACAATGTAGTTGAGAGTAGGTAATTACATTCAGATTATCATCTTCAAACTCTTGCATTTGAGCAAAGTCTTGAAAGGTCAGTTCAGTTCAAGTGTTGAACATCCATCTATATTCATTTGTTTTTTTTTTTGAGTATATCTATATTAAAATTTCTTCCAGTACGTCTTCCTGTTGTTTAATTATACTTTTATTATATATCTCATGTGTAGAATTTGTGGGCAGGACAGACATGGCCGATCAGATTGTTTCCGTTCTTGGTAAGGTTGCAGAGTTATTAGTGGAGCCAGCAAAACGTCAACTTCGCTACATTTTTCGCTATAAAAGAATCCTTGAAGAACTGAGGGAAGCAATCCGGAAACTGAAAGCGGCGCAAGGGCAGGTGCAAAAAGATGTCGTTCGAGCCAAAGGGAACTCTGAAAAAATTAGAGACAATGTCGAGGATTGGCTGAAGAAAGTTCAAACAGCCGTTGAAGGCATGGAGAGCTTGGAAAATGATCTTCAACAACTGTGCAGTTCATGCTGCAATGCTAATTGTTGTTCTCGATACAAGTCATGCAGGAAAGCAGCAAAGGAGGTGATTGAAGCTACCAGGCTTGCAGAAAATGGGAATTTCGCTAAGGTGGGTGACCCTGCACCTCTTCGGCCCATTCCATTCAAAGGTTTTGTGTCTTCTGACACAACAAAAGCGGCATTCGATCAAGTCCTTGAGGAGCTGAAAGATGATAAAGTAAGCGTTATTGGATTATATGGAATGGGAGGTGTGGGTAAGACAACTTTGGGTAAAAGTTTGTGTGAGAAAGTTGAAGAGTTGAAGCTTTTTGACACAGTTGTGTGGGGCGACCGTATCCCAATTTGATAAAAAAAGCATTCAAGCGCAAATTGCTGAACAATTGCGTTTGGAGTTTGATGAGAGTGACATAATGACAAGAGCACGCCGCTTATGGGCGAGATTTCAAAGCGAGAAGAATACCCTTCTAATCTTGGATGACGTTTGGAAACCCTTAGACTTCACAGAAATTGGGATTCCACTAGTCAATGATAATAATGGTTGCAAGATCCTGCTGACAACCCGTAAAAAAAATGTATGTACTTCTATGGGATGTCAAAAAATGGTTCAATTGAGCGTGTTACCTGAAGATGAAGCATGGGCCTTATTCGAGGTCACTGCAGGGATATCGGACGACGGAGAGTCTTCAACATTTATTGATGATGCCAAGGAGGTTGCTAAAGAATGCAAGGGGCTGCCTTTAGCAATTGTAATTGTCGGAAAGACTTTGAAGGGGAAATCTGCGAGGGAATGGAGTTCAGCTCTAGAAAAATTAAGTAATGCTAGATTTGTGAATGTTGATGGCGACGAAGATATATATGGACGTATTAAGGTCAGTTTTGACTTCTTGAACGGGAAAAAAATTCAGTCATGCTTTCTGTTGTGCTCTTTATTCCCTGAAGACTATGAAATTTCTATGGAAGACTTGACCTGGATTGCATGGGGATTAGGACTATTTGAAGATTACACCACAATCAGCACTGCAAGGAGAGAAATGATTGTAATGATGGACACTCTCCGAAATTGTGGCTTAGTATTGGATACAGGTGGAGACATATTTGTGAAATTACATGACATTGTTCGTGATACTGCGCATAGGATAGCGTCAGATGGGGAGAACATATTCATGGTCAAGCATGCTGGGTTGGAGTCATGGCCAAAGGACAACCGTTCTGAATGTTACACGTCAATCTCTTTGATGCACAATAGTATAGAAGAGATTCCGCAAGGATTGGCTTATCCAAAACTCAACACTTTGTTTATGGAGGGACGTGGCTTAGCTGGAAAGGATATAAAGATGAAGGTTTGTGGCTCATGTTTTCAAGGAATGAATGCCTTGAAGGTTCTGCGTATGATTGATTGCGAGTTGTTTCAGGTATCATTTCAGTTTTTGACAAACCTTCAAACTCTGGAATTAAACGATTGCCACTTCAGCATGAATGGCATATCTTCAATTAAGAACCTCAGCAGCCTAGAAATTCTTCGAATTACCGGACGAAATCTTCGATTAAGAATCATTGATGAAATTGATAAAGGTGTGTCTGAGTTACCAGACGAAATCTTCGAATTAAAGAATTTGAAGGTACTACAATTGATGAAATTGTCTTCATTAAGAAGTATTTCTCCTCAGGCGATCTCAAGATTATCCAATTTAGAAGAGTTTTGTGTTCAAGAATGTTGGAATTTTTTAAATAATTGGAGCTTTGAAGAGCAGGACGAGAGCTTTGAAGAGCAGGGCAAGGCATTTTTAACAGAGTTAAATAAACTACCCCGTTTGAAAGGATTAGCACTGGAAATTCATGAAAAGCTTATCGCAGCAACATGCTTAATTTTCAAAAAATTGTCAACGTTCGACATTAGTGTGATATCTGGAAAGAGTGATTTGATATCAGCTTTTGATGCATTCAGAGATACAAGAACCTTGAATTTTGCACGTGGAAATGCAAGCTTGTTCAGTCCATTCATTAACTTATTACCCTCCGTCGAAAATCTTCATCTAAATAACTTTGATGGCTTTCGGAATATCATCCCGGATGTTCACAAGGGAGGAGACATGAAGATTTTATATATTACAAGATGCCCAGATGTGGAGTGTGTGTTCGATTTAACACATGTTGAAGACAGCCCAAATTTGACATCTTTAAATTTGGATGATTTAGATAAATTGAAGTGCATATGGAATGGGCCTAGTCAACATTTTCGTCTCCAAAGTCTTAGAAATGTATATATTTACAATTGCCCAAACTTAGAATATGTGTTCCCGGTCCACATAGGTTCAAGTTTGCTGCATTTGGAAGAGCTGTTCATACAGGACTGCGCAGCTTTAAAGCACGTGTTTGCAGCATATGGATCAGGTGGAAATGCTGACATGATCACGTGTTTGCTTCCCAAGTTGAAAACTCTCTACTTCACTGGAATCTTGCAGGTACTTATGCTCAATTAATTTTATATAATAAACATATTATTTCTAAATTAATTTAGAAAAAATATAAATTTAACTTTTTTCAGTTCATTTTTCTTATATTTATTTCGACAACATATCTTCTTATAATAGAAAATTAATCATACAATTTTTTTTGAAATCAACTTTAAAAATAGTTTTATCCAAAATTAATCATACAAGCCTCACTATCAATAATAATATTAATTTTTTTCATTTTAAAAAAATTCGTCCATGCCCTCTCACTAGTGTCATAAATTTAAACTATGTCATTTGATGAGTATTTTATATTAAAGGGAGTATATAATTAAATTAGGAAAAATAAATAATTTGACACATTGATATTAAGTATATTATAATTCATAAGCTTTGAGTATTGATCTTAACGGGTTGGATACTTTAGGAAAATTTCAATTTATGTCCAAGGAGGTATCGTTTTATCTTCCCAGTATTGGACGAAATAGAGATAACAGGATGTCCTCATATGACTACGAGGTTTAGCATTGATACAAATGGAGCCGTGCATGCCAAAGTCAGAACAGAGGTAATCATATTTCCCAACTTTAAAGCTTATTATACATATATGTTCCCTTATTTTGTCTCAATATTATAAGTTCTAATTTTCGTTTTATTATCAAAACTCCAAATATGTTGAAGGGAGAAATAACTTCCACGTCATCAAATGATGTTAATTGGACACGTGGTTACACTGAGAGTACACTACCACCTTACGTGGAAGCAGATGATTGATTGATTCGGTACACGTGCATGCAATTTGGCAGACAATAGACGTCCCGGCCTGCCTGCTTGCTTCTACCAAAGTATATATCATTAGCAACAAGATACATACAAATGGACTCTTTTAATTTGTCACTTCTTTCTTGCTATGTTAATTGTTTTGTGCATAACATAAAATTCTGCCTGAGGTTGAGAGAATTCAACTTTTTTTACGATAGGAATAGGATACAGTAAAGAGGACACAAGCAACATTGTGATGAAACATAAAGTGATGAACAAAATGATGAAGATTAAGCAACAATCTTTTGCATCAACTCATATTTTAGATTATTATTACATACCAATTGGAAAATTCAGAGTACATAGCTCAAATTTTAAGAGCAATATCTTAGAATCCCATCCCAATGCTCGTTGCCTAATCACCCTGTAACAAAATCGTCCCCCAATGGAAGACCACTGGGCAGGAATTCCCAAAAAGTTACAATTCTCCGTCGAAACTAACGTGTTTAGAGGTTGAACTACAGAAAGATGAAATGCTATGCATAGTGCTTGGTAGCCTGCTAAAGGATATCTGCAAAAGGAAGTCATCATTGCTTCAATTCACATTTTGGTTCATACTTGAAGTATTTCGGAATTTATTTGCTCAAAACCACACTCGATGTACCTGAAATCCATAATATACTTCGACTTATCTACCTTCCCTAGCTGAAGAATTGTCTGCCTTCCATTCTCCTATAATAAAGTTGTCATACAAATAATTTATAAGCCGACAAAAATAAGAAAACCAATACAAGCTGATTGAGGTAAGGAAATTGTTAATACCTCGTATGTGAGTTGAAAATTCTTTACCGAGCGTTGAATTCTAAGTCCCAATCTCCCCCTGTCTCTGAAGTCAAGTTCATATTGCTTTGATAGCTGAAACAATCATATTGCAAATCCACAAGGTCAAATTCATCCATAGCTTAATAATAGTCCCTTTTCTTTTGATAAAAGCTAAAATGCATTCAAATCATATTATCTTACATTGTTGTAGTTTGGAGTCCTAGAGCACAACTTATAGATTTTGTCCATTTTCCCTTCCCAGTCATCAGGAAGGCCACCGATAAGTTGAACCTACAATTCAAAAGAAGTTGCAAATTATGGATTGAAAATGAAGTTGTCTGTCGAGAAGTTTCAGCGTACACAAATCTGAATTGCGATAAATAAATACCTTGGCATTGTTAAACCTCATGGATTGGTGTTTAGGTATATATACTTTCATGCTCCGATGGCTTCCAGTGCATGTGACTACCGTTGGCATGAATCTGTAAAACCAACAAAATAATTTAGCACAAAAAAAGAAAGCATATATACAAGTTTAGTTGAAATAGAAATTTGCAAAAGGAGGGATATTTAAGTATACCTTACAACAGCAAGAAGCGAACTAGGCTAATTAGTTAAACTTTTCCCCTGCAATTTAATCAAACGTTAACCGTATTAAATCAAAAAACGTTTTTTAATACTTTATGAACTCATTTGATAGTACAGCTCAGGAAAACAAGAAAGGAACCTGATTCCAGATATTGTATTTAGAGCCCATGAGGTTAGAAGTAAGTGTTCCTATAAAGCTTTCATCTGCATTACACAATATTCCTTTTGTACTCTGTGCAATTATGAACTCCGATTTTCCATTACGTCTCTTGTGGTATGCAACTGCTAGTTTCCTAACTTCTCGCCCCTGGCCTTCCTGAGATCAGAATACGAAACATCCAACAATGTAAGGCGGATAATTACGTCTCCGATTTTCCTTTTCTGAAGATAATCAGCAAATATTGTAGAGAGCTTGTTATAGACAGATTCAAAGCCAACAGAGAAAAGATTATCAAAGTGGATGGATTGGATTAATTTGCTCACCCATGAGCTTCTTCTAAACCAAACCATACTGAGCGGAAGCAGCCTGCTAGAAAAGAAACATACATTGACTGCAGTAACTCTTTCTGTTAATTGTAAACACAAAATGTCAGGGAGAATGGAGATTGGATGTCAAACCAATTTAACTCAACTCAAGATCAAATTATTCAATATACTCTAGCTCGTTCAGTTGCTTTTGTCTGCAGTAACTCTTTCTGTTAATTGATTGTTTGTTTATAAATGTTCACAATTAATTGATAATATTGTACATGAAATTTAGATTATCCTTTCTTCATTTCTTATTCGTCCTTTTTCTCATTAAAATTATTCCAAGGATTCCAGAATGCAAGAAGTAATATTTATTACCAAATCACAAGACCGAGTGAATCAAAGACTGTGAAAGATTTTGTACACACCTTGCTAATTAGAAATTGCAAAGCCCAAAGGCCAACTATATCTGCTTTTGCTTCTTCTAAAGCTGAATGGAGTTCTTGCAATTCCTGTAAGAGATGCCATTCACACGGCAATTTAGTATTTCAATCTTAAAACTGGAAAACTGAAATGGTTTGAGGATGCACAGAAGAAATGAAAGTACGACTAATTCAAGTTCAGCACATGAACAGATAAACATTTCAGAAAACTATAAAACAGAACCAGGAATGAAGTGATAAGTAATTATCTGAAGTAACTTACCAATCTGACGGTTGACTTTTGACCACTTGGAAGAGTTATGAGATGGGGCCCAATTCCATGGCAACACTCGTGACATATAGTTTGAGTGAAAAAGGAATCGAAATCAACAAGACCTTGTTGATCTTTAGCAATACATGCATCAGCAATAGGTAGAAGAATATGAAGAAACCTGGTCAATGCAGATGGTTTAGATAAAAAAGAAGACAGTATTCGAGTTTGACACGTTTAAGCAACAATAAGCGAGTACATAGAACTCTTGCAGATCATAGAAATGAAAAATCGTACTTTGCTTCTGAAACATTCTTAAGCATGACCATTGATGTTCCTCGATCTTTGACTATACATTCATCATTTGGTAAATTGAAAGCAACAGTCTGAGGACCTTTCACATCCTGAGGCGAATTCAAGTCCATAATGTCAGACTGAGAACTGATGATAGTCAAGATGAAGTGTCCAGTGGTCAGACAGCGAAATATTGGATTTATGGAATCTTCTTCAATCAAAAAGTTTCAAGTATTAAGTAGGAAGTTCGAGCAGCTACAAGCTCTACGTGTTACAGTTTGTTCTCAGTTCCACCAGATATATCCAATCTAAAATGTTAGTATAAAACCAAGATTGAATGATAAAATCAGTCTAACAATGTTGAAAATTGTAGTTAGGTTCATCTTAATGCATAATTTCTCATCTTTAAAGTTCAAACTAGTGAATATTAGAAGATAAAACATATTCCTTGTACATACCCCTGCATTATATACGAGCTGGATTACACGAATAGGAGCAGCAATAATTTCTGTTTACTTCTGCTGTTAGATAACCCTTTCTAGCTCACAAAACACGTAGGACATTTTGCATTCAAAAGCAACTCATACAAAGATAAGAAACAACAATAAAAAAAAGGGGGCGCTTACCATGGGCACTTATTAATTGAATAATACATCCACTTAAGCTTGTTTAGTTCTGATGCATCAGCATGTTGCTTCAACCAATCCCGTAGTGCTGGATTGCTGCACCAAACTGAAAATGGAAAATTGACGGTGATCAGACCACCATCAACATTTAACAGAAAAGAAAACCTGATACAAAAAATACATGCAGAATAAAAAGATGATATATGTGTATCAGTCAATTAATATTTCCATTTTGAAGATCTTCCCAACATAGAAAAAGGTGTTAGATGATTGTTAAAGGAAACGCAAAAAGGCCAAGGGAGACATGTAGGATGTTATGCTACGTATTAGATTGCGAGCCCTCAATTAAATAATGGCATGAGCGCATGGGAATTTCTAATCCCACCACAATTTCAATGCAGGCGGCTTCTCATGTGTGTAACCAACAGAAGACATTATCTCAGAAAACTAAGAACTCCATACAAATTCTCACACAGCGAACAAACAAAATTTCATGGTAGCCCCTCTTTATGCTTTTATACTGCAACTTTTTCGGGTTTTTAAAGAGTATGATTTTTGGGTGCATCAAATGATCCATATGCAGTAATTGATACGTAACCTGAAGGTAGAAGATTTCATCCATTATTTTTGCAGCCTTTATAAGTAATACCAGAGCTTCCTTATCAGCATCTGTCAGTCCTGTAAGCTGCAGTGAGAAAAACGATTGAAAACATTAATCTAACAAAAGAGAAAAATCAATTATCATTGCAAAATGTTGCTAAAAAGGAAAAAAGGGAGCAGGAAAATTAGAATGAACGAATCAATAACAGTAATAGGGAGCCCGACCTCCGCATCAAGAGTAACAGGAGCATATCTATTGAGTTTCTTTTGTAGAGACAAACTGCGTTCCACTGGGTTATCTATGTACCTTCGAAATTTGGTGTGAAGTAAGAATCAAGAATATATGAAATTCTAGAAAATGAAACATTTCAACCCAATTAGGTAACAAAATTCACCAATTTGCTAGCTTTGGATGAGGAAATGTATAATGATGTCATAAAAATAAATATTCCGGGCATAGCTAAGCATAATAATCCTTTCTAATGGTAACATCAGACTGTCAGATTTCAGGAAGGCTTTACAAGCTGTGCAGGTGGTCTACAAAGTATCACACGCCACAAATACACGAGGAAACAATGTTTGAATCTCAAATTCAATTCAATACAACATTAAATAAACTACAAATCTTGCCCTCTTTAAACCACTAAAATAATTAAGAAAAGAGGCAATAAAATTAGTTTAAAGGTCGACATAGTCATGGAAGACCTTGCTGTATAGCAGATTTTAGCCTTGTGGTTTAGAAGATGATTCTGTTAAACATACCTTTTGGAGATTATGTCGAAGAGCTGACCATATTGTCCCTCCACATCATAAGGGACATACTTAGGATCTTCTTTGGCAAGTAAGCTTCTATATTCCTCGTAGGAAATATATTTAACAGCTGAGACTTCTGTTTCCTGCCAAGAAATAAGAGCATGTCTTCAGGTCAGACATTTATTTCACAGAAGGATTGATTATAAAGAATGAAAATATGCTTTGACTGAATGGCCAAACTAATAAGAAACTCCAAAAGCTTCCGAAAACTTGTTGCAGAGGCAAAGACCATGAATGAAAACAAGACTATACAATACAAGCTATTAACCTGAAGTTAGGAAAGTACAGCCGTATTCTAGATTAAGGCAAGTGTGACTTATCTTTTATAACAGTAAGGAATGCACGGCTAAATTAAACTCAAGGATAAAATTACTTGAATTTCAACACAACCGTCAGTATCCTCACCTGAAGTGTGAAGGCCTCCAAAGGAATGGGATCTTTAGTTGTCGCTAAATACACATCGTTGTACTCATTGTTGATGAATTTTCCATCATTTATGACGCTGCATGAAACAACTAAGTAAACAGCAGTTTCGAAATGATTGGACAGACCACATGGGTGGAGAAAATGAAGATCCCCAAGTCAAATGGGAGACGATTATCCCTTGCATTACGATGAATTGTCTGATAAAATATAAAGGTTTAGGTATTTAAAGCACTGAAGTTTAGCAGAACCAGTTCATCAAAATATACACTAAAAGAAATAAATGGCTCGAGAGAAATAAGAAGGCGGTCTGATGCACTAACCATTCTTGAAGAAACACAAATATCAACTCAAATGCATCATTGGGTAGCTTTATGCCTAATTCTTCTTCAAGCTCCCGTCTGAATGCACAAAATATCAACTATTAGCTCAAGCATAATAGAAACGCACCAATAAGAGAGCACTGCCAATAGTTTCATATACATAACGTATTCAATATTTCTCTTTTACCACATTATAATGAAACTAGTAATCGTTCTTGAATCCAACATTGACCGTGTACGATATTGATTTCAATCTTCCATTTTCGCTACGATTCTAAATTCAATTCCCCAATTCAAAATACATATATAACACTTACTGAGCTCAAATAAGGGAAGTATCACCGGCTGAAATGTGACCTGCACTGGAAATATCCCACAAGCCAGGCCATGAATCCTTTGAATCGACTCGTTTTTGCAAAAGAAGCTGTTGTGTGCTCTCTGCATAAATCCAAACATGAACTGCCCGATGATAATCTCCATCTCGATGAACATCTCCCCTACAAAAAATCGAAACATTCACAATAAGAGAACTTACAGACAAAATCAAAATGAATGAAATTTTTTTCGGAGAGAAAACAAACTTGCCTGGGTTTAGAGATGCCAGTCTTTTCACCAGTTGTAGTGAGAACATCGAAATACTCTACTTCGTCTTTTGCCATTTGATCGTCTATTCCCAATCGAGTCGAGTCGAGACGAATGGAAGGAAAAGAAAAAAACATAACTTTAGTTAGCTGGAAGAAGAAGAAGAAGAAGAGGAAGAGGAAGAAGAAGACAATGTTTGATATTTGTCCTTTAACTTTGATAATTCTTACGTTTTAAACCTTTTAAATTTAAAAGATTATATCTAGCTCCTTGCACTTTAGTTCCATTAATGCAAGATGCTCTGCGGCGGCATTGACCCAGACCGTTAGGTTTATTTAACGGTGTTGATGTGGATTGTGGCGTTTTGGTAATTTAAAAGATTATTTCTATAGAGTTAAACTAAATTTCTATAACCCAACCCATATGTTTAAACAATATATTTTGATATAAATTATGTATGACTTTATGAGAGTTATTATTTTTAAGATAAAATGAAAAGTCTAAAAAACATGCGACGAAAAGAGTAATAAATATATATAAATATATTATATATGATATCATGGGGGCTAAAAAATGTCACGACCCAAAACCACCCTAGCCGTGACCGGCGTCTTAATCTCCTCAACCTGAGATTTAGACCAGCCTGATAAAATTTCTAAATCAACAAGTGTTACATTTTTATTACAATTAATTTATTATCTGTCTTATTCTACCAACACGGAGTAATTTCTAATGGAAAATGAATAAAAAGAACATACATTCTTCAAGAGAGACGAAGTCGGACTCCTTACGCGCTTTCTCGAACAGTCTAATCTATGAACTGCAAAGAAAAATAATATACTATTCGAATGAGTGACAACGCACTCAATAAGTACCAAATACATATATAATAATATAAAGGTAGACCAATATTCAGTATATCCATAGAAGTTTCAAAACCCATTTAAAAGATTTTGAAAACTTTATTTATCTCAAATACGGAGTGAATATATTTATATTTTTATCAAACCTTATCATAGTTCATACTTCACAAATCCAAATCCGCTTAACACCATAATTAATCAATTAGAAATTCAAGCCTGTTAAAATGATTTTTATAGAATCAGAATCCAGCAAAATCAAAATGTTCATTAAACCAGGAAACTCCGACATTTACCCAAGTCGGTCGGTTGGCACGTGGTACCTAGATCGTGTCTAAGTGCTGTAACGATACGCCTTACCACGTCTTTTGGTTTAGGTTAGCACAAAGCATACCTCGACCTCACCGTGGGCCCGTTCGTTACGGAAATGGTAACGACCCGTCTCCACGTCTTTTGGCTTTGGTTAGCACAAAGCCAGCCTCAGCCTCACCGTGGGCCCGTCCTCGTTACTAATGTCACTCTAGAAATGACAGGGACCCAAAACTAGATAGTCCCACAATAAACTCGGTATATGGCCATAACCTACACGTGTGCCAATAGGAAGTATTTATACTTCCCTTCGATAAATCATCCCGAACCCAGTCTCAAATAGCAGAATCAAGAATTAGTTTTCAGAAACTTATATGAAAGTCGCTTACACCAACAAACTCACATTTATTTCCACGAATTAATTCTCAAGCACTTCTCAAATCATTTAGAACTAACTTTTCATTAGTTAATATAAATTTCAAGAATAAAAATAGTTTTAAAGTCAATCAATTAACCAAGCTTGAAACCTCGATTCCATAATTACATTTTCACAACCAATCAGGAATATCGTTTCACTAAATCAATACACAATAATTACTTTTCACAACCAAATTTCTCAAACATATTTTCCAAACACATTTATATATATATATACATACGTATATATACAACCACAGACATACAGTTTATTAGAAAACCATTATATTAGTATATAGTGTATCAGGTACTTACCTCTTTTGCTATGCAATACCTATCTCGAAGAACACCGCGATCGCACATTCTAACTTTGATCTACATCTCCTAAAACATCAATATCATTATAATTGTTCCAATAATTAATATCGACTCACAGTTCTATATGAAGTGCCGTGAATGCATGGAATGCAAACTAATGTCCTTTCCAATTTACTCAAATCAATACATCAAGAAAATTTATCATACAACCTTATCAGAATATTTTAATAAAACTACAAAATCCCATATATATATATATTCATCAATTTTAATAATTTCAAAATTTATTTTATATTCCTTCATTAGTTTAGATATTATTAATTTAATTTTAATTTCTAATTAATTTAACTTTTCTTTTATATTGATACTACCCAATTATTCTTCTTTTTGAAGAGAAGGAATACACCCCTTCCACTTTCTCGACAAACAAGATGTAAAACATAAATATATAAATATTATATACATTGACATATATGAGCATTTATTTAAACATCTATTTAGGAGATGTATTAAAATGAAAATACTAAAAATATTGAGACGAAAGACTTAACAAATAATATCAATTAACCAATTAAACTTAATTTAACTTTTTCCCTTTCTGATCGATCTCTTCCTTTCTTTCTTTTTTTCTCCTCTCTTTCTCTCTTTGTTTTTCTCTTCTGCTCGTTCTCTCACTCTCTGTATCTATCTCTCTTTCTCTTCTGTCTATCTATCTATAGTCTATATTATATATATATGTATAATGACTGAGTCAGCTCCACCATTTCTTCTTTTTTTTTTTTTATTTATTCTTTAAAGTCAAAGTAATATATTTTATATATATTTTTATATTATTTACTATTACCTTTCTTTCCTAAAGGGAAGCTAGAAGCTTCCCGTTGTGTTCTGTTCTTTTTTTTTTTTTTAAATAATTTATGTGGGACCTACACATATATATTATATATTTTTAAGATAACAATATAACAATGCACAAAATGTCACGATAATCTTTAATTCTAATCGTGCGTTTTATTATATGGTAAATACATGTATGTATGATATTAATTAAAAATTTTATGTCTAATTAATAAATATTTGGGGTGTAACAAAAAAAATATTACTAATGCGAGCTACTATTTCCGTCTCTAATTATTTGTCATTTTTTAAATATAATTTATATAGAAAAAGTGACAAATAATATTAACTACAGATAGAATATATTTGATGGCTAGATCAGTTGATGTATGCAACTCGGTCAACTGCAAATTGTCTACTAATGCAATGAACGTTATTCGAAGGGAGAGTCATGAGTCTTCTAATTTCAAGTAAAACATTATTTAAGTCGAGAAATTCTAAGTTGCCGTAACGTAACACATCATCTCTATACTCCATTTAGATTATGATATTGGTACTATTTATGTGTTGTATTTAGCTTATCATGAGTCTCACATTTTATACAAGAAATTATGTTATTTTAATTTATGACGTGTCTATGATTATGATAATTACAACACATAAATAATACACATATAAAAATTTGAATGAAGTATATAAAAATTTGAATGAAGTGCGTAAGAACACAATGTTAAATTCCAATTTCAAGTATAACATTATTTAAGACATCGTCCACAAAAATATAATTATTGCTAAAGCTTACGTATATATGATTCTTTGTAGCATAACACTTGTATAAAATAGCAAGGAATCAATAAATTTGATTAGTTTAATTTGAGTTCTTATCAAAGATTTCTTATACGTAAACAGATGTTGTTGTTTATAAATATAGTTTATTTAACATTATTTCAAAAAAAACTAGTTTATTTAACATTATTTTATCTGGGATTTTCTTTCACTAACCAAGTGCCCACCAACCGGGACACCTTTAATCTGATCAGACCGTTCTTACCAACAAATTCAAAGACCAAACAATGCAAGAAATCGATTTAATGTAGTAATACTGGTCGATTTGATCCGACAATTCCGAATAGAAAAATAACCGGAAATTAACTCCGGTGACTAAATATTCGAACCGACCAAACGAATTGGCATTAAAAAACTGAACGAAGTCTAATTGAAAATGACCAAAACAAGAAATCGAACGGAACCATTATTGACTGACCAAGCCTAATTCGATCAGACCCTTATTACCAATCAAAGCAGGACAAAACAATGCATTTTCAAGAAATCTCACTACACATGAATATGATATTACTTGCACAAAAAGCAATCATCTGAACATAATTCCATAACATAAAATCTCACTACACATGAATATGATATTACTTAACATCAATAAATGCCCAATTCTTCAACAAATTGAACAGAATTAACGAAATTCAACAAGAAATCATGGAATTAGCTAAAACCCCAGATAAATCCAAATCATTATCAATGAGAAAAGCTAAGAGAGTTAGTTAAATCTTACTAGAACTTTCCAGGAAATTGTATTATTAAATTAAATGTTGTGTGAAGTGATTGATTCATTGTTCCAATTTGATCAGGGGAATTTATATTACGGGGAGTAGTTTGATCGTGCCGCAATCAAGACTCCTCATATCACTTCCAAAATATCTATTAGTAGTAGTAGTCGATTGATCAACTGGTACTAGTAGTAGTAGTCGGTACCTAGCCGTGCGCGGTGGTGGCTATCAGACTTCGATTCGATGGCTGATCAACCTGAATCTACCGATAAAACCAATCTAGCTATGACCGCCATCGATTCCCAAACCCCGGCCCCTGGCATGAACGGAGCTATCGAGGTTCCTGGAGCCGAGAATATCACAGTGTTTGAGTTTGGATCGGTTGCCGCCACCGGCGATAAGGCTACCTTAACTGGTTTCTGCCCCGTTTCCGATGACCTCGAGCCTTGCCGCTGGCAGATACTCCCGGCGAGTGGTAGCGAAGAGCCTCAATTTCGCGTCGTCTTTTAAGTAGTGTTGTTCTTCTGTTTGTTAGGAATTGAGACGGTCTCGTTCTGTCGGTATGCTACTTTTTCGTTTAATGCTATTTGGGTAAGGAGTATTTTTTGTATTGTACTTGGCATGAGCATGATTAATGTTTGATGGAAATCTACAAAACTTTCTGTCTTCTTCTGATTCTTCCCAGTGTTTGATGAAATCGTTGTTTTAATTGAGTCTTTTTGAAGATATCTTATGAATCGCCATTGTTGGTCCAGTACATTTCATTTGATTATCGCTAATCTTGCGAAGATTAAGATTAGAAATTGCGAAGAATAAGAACAGAGCTGCTTGACCGATAAACTTAATGAACAGTCTTAAAAATGCAATCAAAACGCCAGAATTAAGCTGATCGATTTTTCAAACAAAGGCGCTTAACAGTACTCTTACCGAGTTGTAGGCTTGTTGAAGAGTTTGCCAAGTTAAATTGAGCTGAAATGAGCCATTTGTAGCTTGCGATGTTAAATTGAGCTGAAATAAGCTGATCATGGTGTTAATTATTGAATTTGATGCTTTAGCTGTTCAAGTTCTGCTCTGTGCATGAATATATCGCTAGTTTCTGTTTAAATTGAACTGATTTGCATCATAATTTGAGCGTGTGTGGTGATATATAGTACTTTTAAATGTGGAATCACTCAGTATTTTTAAACTGGTACTATTGTTCAATTTTTTGCTTAATTCACAAATGACAGAGGAGGTGAGACCGCTTGGAATTGCTTGTTGATAAAACTAGTACTATGCAAGGGAATAGCTTCCGGTTCAGAAAGCAAGCTCGTCGTTTCAGAAATACAGCATGGTGTAGAAATGTCATGCTGATGTATGGTGAATATCAGGGAGTTCCTAAAATCCCATTATGTCTACTATCCAGCAAAGTTCAGATCAGTTCCTAAAATTTCATTTCCCATCAAAATTAAAATTAGGGCGGCGCCAAAACATTCCCACTGAGTCATGTTTCCCACTGTTGGAAACCCTAAGGAATCAGTATTGCTAACTCTGCAAAAGCCTATTAAGTGTAATTCTATTATGAAGAAGGTAGAGAAACCGTACTCGAATTTGACACATTTAAGCAACAATAAGCTAGTACATAAACAGCTTGCAAATCATAGAAATGAAGGAAGAAATCATACTTTGCTTCTGAAACATTCTTAAGCATGACCATTAATGTTCCTCGATCTTTGACTATACGTTCATCATTTGCTAAATTGAAAGCAACAGTCTGGGAACCTTTCACATCCTGAGGTAAAATCACATGATCCATCAGCGTCTTGGACAATAAGAACTATTATATTACACAAATAGACCAGATATATCCAACCTTCGTAGGTTGCTTTAGAAATTTCTTAAAGGGCATGGATTTTGATTCTTACCATGCTTCGATGAATGCCTCAGATTATGCTCTCAATTTATTTTTGGTTGTTTCTTTAGGTCTCATGAACTTTGATCTTTCATTGTAATCACAAAATTTGTATCGAATATATAGTAACAAGATAATCATGTATTACAAATATATGAATGCAGGATTGATCAATACGTAAGTATTATTAACAATTACATATAATTCTTAAAATGCTCTAAATATACAAACATTTAAAGGTTATTTAAAACTGTATAATTACCTGGTCCAAGCCCGCGACAGGGTCGTGGGCCTTAACCTAGTATATATATATACATACTATAAGGTAATTAGTACCAACCTGTTTCAAAATGTGACAAGTTTCCCAGCAAGTAATTAGAGCCAAACTGTTTATAAGGAGCATATGGGTCTTATCGGTTTGAATACTAATTTTTGAAATAAACGTAAGCACCAGGAGGGACCATACTGCTACTGGAATCAGGGAACAAGTATTTAGTCGGAAACCTAACGTCATTAGCGTCGAGTTGACGGACCTATCTGGCTGTTGGCAATTCAATAATAACAAGTATATGATGATTATGATGATGATGATGATGATGATGATGATGATGATAATAATAATAATAAGTATATGATGATGATGATATCATATGTTTTGTCGTTTTCCCTCTTCCTCTTCACTTGACCATAAAGAAACTATGATTCTTATGCTATGATGGTCAAATTGGGAAGTCAGGAATTGAAGAAACTCAACTTCTATGATGCTGAACTTTTGAGCTACAATTTTAGACCGTCATATCAGATTGACGATTTACCAGGTAACTATACGTTCATTGAATCTGAATGATCATACCATGTTAGTTCACCATGTTCTCCTTACTTTTATAGCTACACTTTATTTTTGATAATACTGAACTTTTGAGCTAGGAAGAAGAAAATATACTATGGTATAGAATTATTATCAATTTAACATGAGGTGTAGATAGGAATAGGGATGATTAAGTATTGTATCTGTTGAATTTGTAAGACCTAATTTGTTATTCACTAATTTTGATTGATCATACCATGTTCGGTCACCATATTCTCTTTATTTTTATAGCTAAATTAAATTTTCAGCTAGCTAGGTTGAAGAATAGATACAATGGTATATAATTATTATCGATTTAACGTAGGTGTAGATAGGAATAGAGATGATTAAGCAAGGTACCTCTTGAATTTGTAAGACCTAACTCGTTATTCGTCATCTAGAAGGGACCATATAACTGTTGGAGAGTTCGTTTCACGATTAAAGCCGGACTGTTTAGAAGACTGCAGAAAACAGAAGGACCAAACTGCAAAACTGCAGTTTTGCAGGGACTAAACTGTCAAAAATGCTGCAAAGTTGCTGGAAATCGTGATGAACGACTGTGATTGAATGAGTGGAGCTCAAGGAAGAGATTTTACAGCTGTTAAATGAAATACAATGAAAAATTATGTGATTGGTTGATGTAAAAGTGAGATTTTTAGTATTTTGGCTATAAAGCCTCTTCTTTGTAATTGTCTTCCGTTAATGAAAATCTGGGTTCTTTCAAATACTATCAAAATGTAGAAGCTTTACAGTATTGCCGTTTTTACTTCATGATCAAGCTACCACATTTTTCTAAGCAATTTAACCTCTGTAGCTTTGATATTTGATTGCTTGAATTGCTGGTTCATTGTTTCACTTAGAAACAATCTAAGTGTGGACAATAGAAGCTTCAAAATGACTGGTTTTTTCGAGTTTTTCTACACATGCCCACAAATTGTTCGATAAAATGCCTGTGAGAGTCCAGAAAAATTTAGGCTCAAAATGGCTTGCTGGAGCATCAAACTCGACAAAAGATGCATGAAAGATCATTTTGCAGAGTGAAGTTCATCCAGGATTGACGAAAATCAAAGCTTCAAATCTTTCTTGGGAAGCAAGCAATTTTTCAATGCCTACAACCTGTTCTTCATCAGTTGGTGCTGCGTTTCTGTTTAAGAAGAAGTTGATTCTGTTTTTGTCACTAGACTGCCTTGAAGCTAGGAACCCAGAACCGAATGCTGCTTGTTGAACTGTCTTGAAGATAGGAATCCAGAACGCTGCTTGATGAAGGCTGGACTGTTACTGTCTTGAAGCTAAGGGTTCAGAACAGAATGCTTGGTATGTAGGAGTCCAGCTTTGTGTCTTTGCTTCAAGTCAATGATTCCTCATATTTAGCATCCTCTTTTCATGTATTAGCTGATGGATAGATGATGAACTGATATATATGTATTTTTGGGAAGAGTCAATACATTTTTGGTTGCTTAGAGTCTAAGTTATTTTGCTGCTTTTGATGAATAGAGATTCTGGAGTTTGATTAGTAGAAAGTGTTATTTAGCTTATGCTGTCGATATTTTTCAAATATTGGAGTCATGAGTAGTATTGTCTATGGCTGCATTGTGAAGAAAATGTGGTGGCTTGGCGATGAAGAAAGCAATGCACACAAACTGTTTGACAAAATGTCTCTGTGAAGAAAGTATGACGAGTTTTGGTAAAACTGGTGTGGTTGCTCTTAATTGCTTTCTTCTTCTTCCTCTTTTTCTTGTCCAGTACTTTTTGGAGCTGATGAAAGTGTTTGTTTTTGGTCTTATAATTAGCTACGTTTAAATGCTTTTTCTTAAATGCTTTTTAGATATATTATTTTTAAATGATTGTATTTAGATCTAATTTTTGTCTAAATACACTCATTTAAGATGTACCTAAAATGATAGCTTGGTTGCGTCATAGATGATAGCTTGCTTGCGTCCTAAGACATAGTTTAAGCTCTGCTTTTTACCTCTGAAGCTCGCAAATCCAAATGATACAAACCAGAATATACGAGTTGTAATATTATTCAGCAGAAAACCAGTTTTCAACCAATCAGGATCATCTTGACGGAGACATTTTATCAAACATGTTATGTTGTGTGCATGGAAGAAACTTGCTTGTCAAGACATAGTTGAATCTTTAATTTTTGCAGCAGAAAATATTCTATACTATGACAATGCAAAACTGCTTCCTGTTTTCCACTATCAGCCTTCCAATAAGCAAGAATATTTCAACCTCTGATTTTACCAATTCTGGATATACTACACAGTACAAAACGAAATTCCATCATATGTTGTCGAAACTAATTGCTCAATCTAGCCATTTTGAAACAAAACAATTTCTCAGCTTCTCACAGGACTTTAATCGAACATGAAGAAAAACTTAGATTTCAACCTTCTTAAACAGAAACGTGCAACACCAATTGATGGAGAACAAAGGCAGCAAACAATGTTGTTATGAATGGCTTTTGATAGGAGTGTCGTGAAGGTTAGGAGTAGAGAAGTAAACTTAAGATTTTAACTAAGACAACACAAACCAACAGGTTCAACCATTATCGTTTCTTTCTTTAACCGCAAAACTATCCAAACCAACAGGTTTTGCATGAATTTATCAAAGATGCTTTGTTAAACATGCACAAAATTTTCAATGTGACTATGAACTGCAATAGGGACATGAATGCTTCTCTTTCATTTATTATCAAGAGGATAATGGATATTGGCGAGGTAGGACTTTTGGAAGAGAACTCACAGGGTGCTTCTTACAGGATCGTCAACTCCTCTGGGAACCAACATGTAATTCCACATACATCAGAAAGGTAACTATTTTTATTTTTTTTGGAAAAATACTTCTAAATAAGTTGACAATATATTATATTAAGATACTTTCTAATTTTACCACATTTCGACTATGAGCACTGCTGCAAAAAATACCTAAGTCAAGCAATGAAAAAATTAATCCTCAGTCAAAACAAGTTTCCAGTTGTGAAAGAAACCATCAAGGCAAAATAGATTTTGGTCATACAAAATACTCCTGCATCGATTGATAAAGACATTGAAACTTTAAAAGCCATTGAAGAATCCATTCCCAGGTAATCTGCAAAGCAAATTTGTATGAAATTCTATTCTTTATCTACTAAATTTGTATGAAAACAAGAAGAAGACAACTACATCATATGAAGACAATTTACACTTGCAAAAGTTCGTGAGAGTTTGGACATTTACTTTCCTTAA